>NC_087562.1:11247212-11487212 GCF_036250125.1 Pseudopipra pipra
GTAAATGCAATTAACAAAATCAATGAAAAACTTCTCTGCATGGATTTCTGAAGCCAAAAAAAAAAAAAAAAACCACTTATCAAAAGGGAGATTAGGAAAAAAAAAAAAGCCAAATATGCAAATGTGCTTATGTGGAAAAATAATGCCCTTTGGGTTGTCTTTAAAGTACAGACTTAACATCCAGTTCATGAAAAAAAAATACGGGTGGTACCACAGCAAATAGCCTCGTTCTGCATAAACTTGCACTTCCAACAGAAATCCCGATTCCACACAGTGCTTAAACATATGATTAATTTCAAATATCTGCTTAATTAAAGTTCAAGTGGGAGCATTATCATATCTGACATGTCTACTAAACTTGAAATGGCCTTACGAGTGTGCCTAAAATTAATCCTACGCTTAATATACACTTAAATTTGTTGTTGAACTGAGGACAAAGTGAAATAGAATGATGTATTATTAATCCACATGTCCTTTGGTGCAGATGCTTCCTTTTGCAGTTCACTTCACTTTGGAAATTTGCTTTAAACCCTGAGGATTGCTATTTCTGAGGTAAATAATATGGACATTATCTTTTTTAAGTAATGTAAGTTTCCCCCCTTGCCAAAGCTCAGTCAGTGAAAAACCAAGCAATTTTAATGCAGCTCAAATATGGGAGGCAAACATCCAAAGGATCACATGGATCCTGCTCCACACATTCCTTTGGAACAAACAGTATACAATAATGTAGAACCAGGGCCATAAACTGGTAGTGCTTCTCTTCTGCTCTATTTGCCACATAAAATAATGCCAACTCCAACTTGGACTTTGTCTGAATGTAGAAATTTTGCCAAAATAACTGTCAGAATGATGAAAAATCACTCCAGAGCAGCTACAACCACACTGGCAAAAGCCCTAGTGTAGATGCCATTATATTGGCAGAGTCCTTCAGCCACTTTAGCATGTTCCATGCAGAATATGATTTAAGTTACAACAGAAATCTGTGCTTGCCAATTCAGCTCTAAGGTGTAGCTATACCAGCCAACCCTTTTAAGTGTAGACAAGGCATGTGTTTCTGGCTCTACTCTATTCCTTTAAAGTTAGATTTATGGGTTTGGTTACAATTGTGAGTAAAAACCAAAAGGGATTTCAATGCATTTTGCTCATGCTGACAGTTCACAGATGTATCTAAACTTTGAATTCTGAATCTGTTAATTTATGTGTTGCCAAAAAGCAATGTATTATTTTGTGATGCTTAGTGCTATTGTCTTTCTCTTGTTAAATGCTAAAAGAAAAAAGTACATTTTTCAGTATATTAAGTATAACTTCTACTTTCAATTATTTCAGAATAAGTAAGTCCTAATCCAGTCAACCTGGATGATTTTAAAAAAAGTGAAATCTGTTATTATGATCGTGGCTGATAGATATGAACTAATTTACAAATCAAGGGTGTTCTACAAGAGTTCTGCCTGTCCTTTTAGAGCCAGCTGTTATGGTCACAGCTGGTTCCTGAACATGTTCCTCATGCTCATGAGCTGTGACATCCACAGCAGGTTTAGCAGGCTGCTGCTCCTCATCCTGCTCCCAGGAGCTCGGGTTGGTTCTGAACAGCACCTCACCCTTCACTGGACCCAGTGTTGTGAGTCTGGCAGCATTTTACTTTCCTAAATGTCTACTTGATTAGCACATGCAAAAACCACTACAGTATACAGTGGCATTTGTTAGCAGAATACATAACTAATATTTTTCTTTTTATATTCTCAGCTTCACTTCCAATAGTCAAATACTGTGTAAAGGGTCAAGGAGGTGAAAAGAAAATTTTCACAATGGCAGCAGAGCATTCTGAGAGATGGGCAAGTGCCCATCCATTTACCTGAATACTTGTAAAACTGTGGTAAATTTTAACAGAAAAGCATGTTCTGTTATAGGGATGGAAAAGGGATCCTCATGCACTGGCTCACATAGAGTTTGTATTCTGTGAAAGCACTGGCTTCATCAGACACAAAGAACACAGTGTTAAAATGCATCTACCAAGGGATATGGAAAAAGAGTGCTCTGTAATAATGTAGGAGTGAGGCAAGGTTAAAATCATAACACTGCACTGCAAAAAAGGTGGTTGTCATAGGAGTTAAGTCCTCCATATCAATTTAAGATGAAAATACTCATTTTAGGAAGAATAACCTGAAAGTTTATGTCTAGAACTTGGCAACTAGACACCAGATGAGCCAGCAGTGTGATGTCATGTTAAGGATGCCTGCCACTATTGAAAGACTGTGTTGGTAGTTAAAAAAACAGAAGAGACTGCTGTAATAGTGTCAAACATTCTGCCTTGATTTATACCCCATTTTGGGCAGTTCCCATTTTTCCAATCAGATAGATTACACAAACCCAGACAGACACAGTATTCAACCATAGACTACAAAGTTGGTATCAGCTTGAAAAATTGGGACATAAACCAGTGTCAGCTATGAACTGCAGTTTTCTAGCAGATTTTATTGGCATTTTATTATAGGCACAAAAAGGTCTTATTCTTGTTAAAGAATGTGGCTGTAATAGCCCTATTACAAAATACTTTTCAGCTTCTGTCCTAAGAAGTACAGCTTCAGGCAACTTCATAGTCTGTGCTGCTTTCCCATCTCAGGCCCCAAACTATGTAACTAAACCTTATTTATTTTACTAAATAATTCATTAGAACTGTAGGTAGTGAGAGAAAGAAAAAAAAAAAAAAACAACAAAAAACCAAACACCAAAAACCAGCAGGAAGCAGAAATACCTAACATATTTAACCAAGTCCCTTTTTATCACATAACTAATATTTAGAAAGTGTGGTAATATTGTCTTTGATGCTCCTACAAGAACCTTTCCTCTCTTTTTCTTAAATGCAGCTGGATAAATACTGACCATTTCCATGTTTGAATTAGCAGAAAACATTCAGCTGTTTTGCATGAATATTCTGCACTTCTGGGGTGATACTGTGATAAATGAATACCATACTCCTATCCTGGCTCAGCACAAAATTTTGTACCATGCTATGACATAATATTTAATCATGTAGTGTTGTGTCATTTGAAAGTGGAATTTGTTTACCATACTTCATTATTACAAAACATGTCTCTCTTACCGAGAGTGTGGTTTAAAGAAATCATTCAGTGTTTAATGAAAAATATCTCATGCTGGTGTTACTGACAGGGTTTTCAACATGAAAGAGACGTACCAGGCCCGTTTTACACTGCCAAAGTCCTGTTATCACTTTACAACTCCTTTATACTTCTAAAGGAGTATGAAGGAGCTTTAGAGTAAACACCAGTCTTGGCCTGCCTTTCATCTGTGGTGTGTCAGTGACATGGAGCTGTGTGCAAGCCAGTGGGTCAATGGGATATTAACTTGGGTTAAATGTCACAAGCACTGTTCTGTCTGGAGAATGACAGACCTTCCAAATGGGTCATGCTGGTCATTTTTCCTGATGGATTCATAGAGGGTTAAGTACATAATTACATGGAATACAGGATAATTTTAAATATAATGAGTTATTAGGAACACTATTATGTAGTCATTCCTATCAAGTATTTTGATATTTTCTGCTCATGTTGTGTCTGCGCCCTTTTCTTCTCACAAATAATTATGGTGTACTTTGGCTAATACTTATTGTCATGTTCCTCATGTGATTTATCTATACCCAAAATGTAAACATAATAAAATCTGGGATAACAGGGTTTATAGCAGACATGCTAATGCATGTTGTAGTAGCATAAAAGGCAGCTCTCCAAGTGGAGGGCTGCAGCAGCTGTGTATAGATAGCCACCTTGAGGATCAGCTGAGCATGGCTGGGGTTACTGGGAGCTCTCCTGCAAAATGAAGAGTTGTAAGGCATAAATCTTAGTATATATTTTCAAGATGATTTATTCTTTAAAAATTAAATGAGACTTTGAAATGCACTTCTGCTTGTAAGTGACTAGGGAAATGATTAGTGTGAGCATTTGTTCCATAGTAGATGGACTCTCAGTGTTTCCTCAGGAGTTTCCAATAAACTCCTGCTGGTGTCTGTGTCCTTTCCATCTGGTACGTGTCCAGACCAATAAAACCCTGTGTCCTGCCTTCCCATCTTCCTAGCAAAAACCTTGGCAGTGACACACGGGGCTTAAGAGCTTAGATTCAAGGCTGCACTAGGTCTGCTTACTGACTGTGTCTCTGGATTCTGGAGAGCTATAGGGAACAGGATTAACTGGAACAGCCTTTAGCTAATGTTGAACTGCATATGTTACTAAATTACATAAAAAACATGTATTAAAGGAATGTTACAGGTGCTAAGAAACCAGGAAAGTGTTTCTTTGTATGTCAATATTACTGTAACCACTTTAGGTGCAGGATTATATACTGCATTTTCCAAAGATGTCTATTTCTCGCAAGGCAAAACTTCAGAAATATTTTTTAAATGAATTTTAAAGCACCGGTTTGAAATACCACATTATTTAAAAAACAACACAAACATTTAAAAAAATTAATTAACTAAATCTTCTCTAAAAGCAAATATTGCTTTCTGGAAATGTGTGAATAGTCTGTAAACACAACCGTCCCGCTGATGAACTCCCTTCTATCCCAGAGTTCATTCTGTCATTCACTATTTAAGCAGAGCTCACTATATATGAACAACAGCGATGCAAAGTGGATGAAACAGCGCAGCGTTCAGACGAGAGTCACAATCAAAAGTAGGTCGGTTTAAGAGGAGCTTCATTTGGCTTTTATTAAATCGAATATTCAGCAGTATTACTTACATTTCTCGAAAGTAAAAATATTTCAAAACTGGGTACTGAAGCCAGGCCAAGCCTGACATTCACGAACTCCGCGGCCGCTGCTTCCCCAGCGAGCTCGGAATTACCCCGCGCCTGTAAAGGCTGTGCGGGGGGGAAACCGCATGGCTAAAATCCCTCCCGCCCTCTTCCCCAGCGCGCACGGAAGGCCAATTCATAATTCAGTCGGTAGTTCCGCGCCTGGCGAGGTTTGTGACCGTACCGGGCCCCGAGGAGCCCCTTCCTCCCGTCCCCACGTGCTGCCGCGCCGGGGACAGCGAGTCTCGCTCAGGACAGGGAGCTGGACGCAGGACGCGAGTCCTTCCCAAGAAGGGGTGGCGGGGACGGGCCCGCGGACAGCGGAGCCCCGGAGCAGGGGCTGGTCCAGGTCCAGGTCCAAGTCCAGGTCCAGGTCCAGGTCCAGGTCCAGGTCCAGGTCCAGCCCCGAGAGACTGGACGGGATGGGCGGGGCCACCCCGACCCCGCGAGTGCCCGCCCCGCCCTCGGGGGCACGCCAGTTCCACCCAATCAGTGCCGCCGTAGCCACCGACGGCCCGCCTCCGAGCTTCGTGTGACCAATCAGCACCCTTCTCGCGGAGTGCCCCGCCCCCCGTCCCCTGCCCTGTCGCTCGTACAACCGCGATGGGCTGGAAATCCCCGAATCCCTCTGTGACTGGCGGCGCTGTTCGCCAATAGCACCGCGGAGCGGCGGCACCGGCGCGCTGTGATTGGCTGAGAGCGGGGAGGGCGGGCCTGCTGGGGGCAGCAGGGGCGGTTGCGCGGCCGTGGCGGCGATGGGCGAACGCGGCGCGGGCCGGGCCGGCGTGCCGGGGACCGGCCGGTGCCGCAGGCGGGCGGCGCGCCCAGCCCAGGGCCGGGCGTGAGGAGGTGAGGGGCGAGCGCGGCCGCGGGCGCCCTCAGGCAGGGCAGGGGCGGGGCGGCGGGGCGGCCCCCCGGCCTAAGGCCGCGCTCCGGCCGTGCCCGTGGCCCTGCGGCGCAGGGGGGGCCGTGCCCGGCGGCGGGGCCGGGCGGGGGACGGCGGTGCGGGGGCTCCGCTGCGGGCGGGGTGGGGGCGCCGCGCGGGGGCCCGGCCGGGCCTTCCCGCAGCTCGGCGTGAATCCCCGGGCAGCGCAGAAGTGTTTCGGGACTTTCCTGCCCTGTCCTGCGCGGAACCGCCCGGAGAGGGGAGAGGACGCTCGGAAATGGGGGAGAATAATCGTTCCCCAAAGCTCGGCCGAGCACTGTGGCTCGCACGGACGTGTCTTGCCGTGGAACTCTTCGTGAGGGAACCAGTTTCAGTTTTTTTCATGTGTACGTTGAGTCGCGACTAAATTTCCTTGCTCCGGGTTTTAACCTTCCCTCGAAAGTTATTTTTGGACTGTCGGAGAACATAACTTTGCATCTCAGCTGTTTAAATTCTTTTTTGGTGTTAAAGTTCTCTTAGAATCTGTACAATTTATTTTAGTCTCTTCGTTTTGTGCTCTGGATCACAGCTACGGACTCGTGTTCATGCTGAAACCCGATAGCTGATTCAAACATCTCTATATAGTTCATCCGAGGCTCCTGCAGGGTAGGAACAGAGTTCTTGTATTTCAGAGCAAACTGTTTTTATGATGGGATATCTCTGTAGTGACAACAGTGCCTCATGACAGAAGAATAAAAAAGGAAGTTAGGGAAGCTTTGAAGTTAGATTTTTTTATGATGGCCTACCTCTGACGATTTTTAAAATGCTTTTTTCTTCTGAAGTACGTAGTATTGCAGTCATAACTGTTTTGCCTGTTTCTCCCGAAAATCCTTTGAGCGTGAAAACAATTCAGGTAGTAGGTGGAGTAAAAGAAGGTAGTAGAACAGGCTCTGACACTTAAAATGCCTGTGGTGGGCAAGTACT
Source organism: Pseudopipra pipra (assembly GCF_036250125.1). Classification (NCBI taxonomy): domain Eukaryota; kingdom Metazoa; phylum Chordata; class Aves; order Passeriformes; family Pipridae; genus Pseudopipra; species Pseudopipra pipra. The sequence continues at coordinate 11,253,867 of NC_087562.1, forward strand.
CTTTGGTTTGCACAGGGTTTTGTAGTTGCTGGTGTGTTGTGCAGTGTAATGATGACTTGTTGGTAAGTGTGCTTTGTTTGGTTCCCAAATCAATTCATACTGAGGTCTAATAGTTTATTCTGGCCCTTGTCTGATACACGTGGGCTGTTGGCTCAGCAAGGCTTTTACTTTAGTTGCAGAATAATCAATTCCATGGAAAATGGCTGAAAAAAGAAATTTAAATCCAGTGATTTATGTAAATATGTTTTTGATATGTTGCCAAAGCTTAACATCCTTTTAACAAGCTTTTCTGTGCTGCTAAAGTACTAATTTATCACTTTTATTATTCTAAAAGAAGAGAATTTGTTTTTTTAGAGCTGTATTTTTCTGTTGACAGGGGACAGTGGTGGTAGATAAGTTTTTAAAGAAGGCGTTTTTATGAAGGGATAACGAACTTTTTAATAAAGGAAAGCCTTTTGGTACTGTATCCAGTGGGTTTAATAACATCTCTGTGGATAAGGACTTTGAAAGACTGACCAGGCACCCTATAAAGTTATTGTGATATAATCTAAATGCAGTTGTTAACATGTTTTCACACTGAATTCTTTACTACTAAACATGTGAAGATTGTATGATGTTGCAGCAATGGACCTGCAAGCAGGGTATCCTTATTAAAAATAGATACGATAAATAATATTCTAAAATTAATATTTTAAAGCTCTTGAACAGACTTGTCTTTTAATATATTATTTCCATGCATACTTACTAAAATTAAAATGAATTATTTCTCTAAATAAGATAGGAAAGGTCAGGTTCCCTGTAATGTCAGAGATACTTTTTGCAGTATATCGGGGGTTCGGTGAGTTTGTGGAATGGCTCACAAAAAAAGAAAGTGAAGTGCATCAGCTTTTGAAAGCTGAGAACATAGAATGAGCTATGAAGAACAAGACAGGATCTATTTTTTCCCCACTGTCTGGAAAAAGTAAGGGGAGAGAACTAGACAGAACTTGGAGGAAACTATTTTGACATCTGAGTAGACTTACAAAAACTAATGGTCATGTAATCAGGTTTCAGTGTGGTGGGGGGGGAAATCCTGTTGTGTTGTGTATCAGTTTCGTATAAAGCATTGTTATTTCATTCCAATAGTGACACCACTTTTTTGTCAGTCACCACAAACATTAAAGCCCGTTTATGTGTATCGAATGAAAATGAAGAAAAATAATTTTTAACTTGAGAATACAATTACATTCTACCAGAGTTTCCCTCAATGAGGTCTGAAACTGCCCAGATTCTGTCCCTCGGATGTTAATCACTTTGCAGATGGAAACACATTAAACCCCATAATTCCTGTGAGCTGCTGCAGCTGCAGTGCCTCAGTGTGATGGCACTGACACCCACATGCCACATCTGTGCAGAGGAGAAGCAGTTTGGAATGGCTGGATGGCACAAGAGCCTCACCAAGGCAGCACAGAAATGTGTGAATTCCTGGGACTGAAAGATGAGACTTTGCATAAATTTTGGGTTGTCTGTGGTTGTTACTACTTTTCTCTGGGGGAAAGAGTTTTGTTAAATAATCTTTCTGTTTAAAAAAAGATTATGAAAATAGCTACAGTACTACTGGATTCCTTTGCTTTCCAATAGCTTCTGAAATGGGCATGGAACTAAGTAGGAGAAATAGCAATAAGTTTTGTGGTATTTGAATGCCATCGTAGAAAAGCTGGGGAGGAACAGGGTACCTAGGCACAAGGAAAAGAGATTATTTGCTTTTAATTTATTGAAGTTAAATCCATAAATAATCAGTGAGATTCTCCTTTAACCAGATGCAAACTGGCATCCCAGATTACAAACGGGAAAATTTTAAAAATTATATTTTTAACTTGTACGCTGCCATTTTCTGCCATCTTTGAAGAGTAAATCCTGCTGAGGTACTGTGGATCTTCCTTCATGTATCCAGTAGGATCGAAACTGTAGCCATTTGTGTGTATGTATTTTACTTTTGTACCTGCCGCCATTCTCAGTGAAGTATTTTCAGACTGTTCTTTTTTAGTTTATTGGTTGTGAACTACGAATCTTAGGATGATGTTTAACTAAGGTGTTTATTTCTAGGGTATTTTATTAACTTAAAGTGACGTATTTCTTAATTTTTTCTCAGAATTTCATGTTGCAACGTAGGTGCAATTTGGCTTTCATACATTGTCTGTTACTTACTGGAACTGACCATTTCTTTATTTAAAGAAATGGCTGTTATGAGTTACTGAAGTTTCCATTTTCTGCTGCTCTATTTCGTCAACACAATTTTCTGCTTCACTAAATCAAAATGTTATGCAGGATGACAGATGCAGTGCACTTTGTCAGAAATAAGTAGTCACTAAGCACGGGAAAAGATCTTCCATAAAATATTATTTGTAAATTAGAGAAGGATGTTTATTCCTGTTCATGTGAACTTAAGTTTTCTTTTTCCTTTCACTTATGTGTGTTTTATTTGTTTTCTGCCTTTCATTGCACTTTTTTCACAGCTCCTTTCTTCAAGGAACTAGACAAGGAAAGGAAATAGGCAGTAAATAGTAGAAATGGGTAAATGGGTCTGTCCATGATCAGCAATATTGTGGCTGTTGTGGGACTGTGGTCACTGTCTTGGATTTTGCTGAATTATTACTTTGTAGGAGGAGTGGGTCTGGTCACAGATTTAAATTATGTTTTACTTAAGACTAGCTATACTTTCCAATTTAATTTTCTCTTTTTTTTTTTTTGTTTTATTTTTTTATTCTAGGCTTCCTGCTCTGAACTCGGTTCCTTGCAAAATGAATATTGTGTTGTTTGACAAAGATTGGACCTTCCAGTAGAATTTGGAAAGACCACTGTGCATAAATCCAGAGCTTATTTTTCTTGAAGACTTCTGTGCAGCTTTTAAAGTTTCAATCACAATGAATTCGGGTTTATGGAGTCAAGAAAAAGCAAGTTCATCCTACTGGGAAGAGCGGATCTTCTACTTGCTTCTCCAGGAATGCAGTGTCATAGACAAGCAGACCCAAAAGCTCCTGAAGGTGCCCAAAGGTAGCATCGGGCAGTTTTTCCAAGACCGTTCTTCTGTGGGACACTCCAGAAATATTCCTTGTAAAGGCAAGAAACTGCAGATTGGATTAAAGATTCTGGAACAACCTCATGCAATCCTGTTTGTGGATGAGAAGGATGTTATAGAAATAAATGAAAAACTAGCCGAGTTGCTTTTGGCTATTACTAACTGTGAGGAAAGATACAGTCTGTTTAAAAGCAAAAGCAGGTTAGCTAAAGGCATCCAAATAGATATTGGCTCCCCTGTTAGAGTACAGCTGAGGTCAGGAGATGACAAATTTCCTGGAGTTGTTCGCTTCAGAGGACCCTTAATGCAAGACAGGTCCCTCGCAGGGATATACTTTGGAGTAGAGCTGCTGGTAAGTCTTTTGCCAAGGGGTTTTTACTTTATAGGATGAGCTAAAAGTCTTCAATGTGAAGAGGAAGTAATAATAATTTATTTTTTAGAAGCATAGTGACCCCTGAAAATTGTTACCTTCAGTCTTTTCATAAGTATTGTTTATTAGATACCCATGAACACGCCATATCACATCAGCCTTGTATTCTACATGTTAAATGAAGCTTGATGAGGTGTCTGGGCTGGCAGAAAGACTTGAATGTACTCTGACTCCTTTTAGCCTAGAAAAATTTAATTCACAGAAACACAGAGTGATTTGGGTTGGAAGAGACCTTAAAGTTCCAACCCCTGCCAGAGGCAAGGACACCTTCCATTAGACCATGTTGTTCAGAACCCCATTCAGTCTGGCCTTGAAAACTTCCAGGGAGGGACCATCTACAACTTCTCTGGGCACAATTAGTTATATTCCCATTGTGGTGCATATGTGACTCTCAGATTTCTCTTGAGTACTTTGTTTTTCCTCCAACGTGTCAGGATACGGTCCATAAATGCAGGCTTGGATTTTAGGGCTGCTGTTTTTGTAGATCCCAGAAAGTCAAATGGCAACTAGTTAAGATAGAGAATGTAGAGAATGTGCAAAATTAATGCCAACCATCAGCTTTTGAAGGATTAGTTTCAGGAGAGTGCTCCTCTTGTATTAGAAGTATAGTTTTCAAAGTACTCTTTAAACTTTTCCCAAACTTTGCAGTTCCTACTGAGAACCTCAGGGAATATCAGGCCTAAGTCCTTCTGAAAATCATCTCTCTTTATTTGGCATACAAGTGGAATTTTTGAATGCTTAGCATTATGTCTAGTATGAAGTAGTCTTGTCTTGATATGGGAAAAATTTGATGATGGAATCAAGATTTGCACCTGAAGAAAACATGCTTCTCTGAGTAAAAAGGCTTCTGCCTGCAGCTACTCTCTAATCTGATGACATCTTGCTCTTTATTCCCCTAAGATAGACAGTGTTTATATTTGCCACAAATTCTGACAATAGAATTCTCTCAATATAAAGATAGTTCACCAGGCAAATTCTTAGTGAGATTCGTCCAAAACACTGGACTGTGTTACTACTTTTTTAGTAGTCTGCTTTTGCACAAAATACATTGTTTTTTTTCTCTTTTTTTCCCCCTCTTCCTCCGACACCCAGGAAGAAGGTCGCGGTCAGGGCTTTACTGACGGACAGTACCAAGGCAAGCAGCTTTTCAGATGCGATGAGGACTGTGGGGTTTTTGTTGCTTTGGACAAACTGGAGCTGGTGGAAGATGATGACAATGAACTGGAAAGTGACTATGCAGCTCCAGTTGACGCAATGCAGGTAGAACTTCCTCCTCTGGAGATCAACTCCAGGGTTTCTCTGAAGATAGGAGAGAGTATAGAGTATGGGACAGTTATATTCTGTGATGTCTTACCAGGAAACGAAAGTTTAGGATACGTTGTTGGAGTGGACATGGTAAGAAAATAATCTGACTTTAATAACTTCTGCATGTGTGTTAGCTAGTAAATGACATGCAATTAGAAGAAGAAACATTATCCCACAAGCTACTTCAGCGGAGGCTGACCTAAAATGGGAAATAAACACTTGTGTTCAAAGATGCCCCTTGGTGGTAATTGTTTCTTGGCATCAGGTAAATGATATCCTATTTGATGCTAAAGAGTTCAGGAGAAATACTCTGGTTATTCTGAGGAGCCTCCACTGAGCTACTTGCCATGTTAGGTGTCAGTCTTGAAGTCATAGAGCTGAGTGTTTGTCTTGTGAGACTGGCTTTGTTCTGCCTGTTAAAAAAGTAGGCTGGATGTATTTTTCTTTTGTTAGCTGTTTTTAAAACTTTTTTTTCATGTTACTGTTTTTTTGCTTGACTTTGTTCTACCTTAAAAGTATTGAGTTTCAAGTACAAAAGTTGATTTTTCAAGAAAATGTGAAGCCTGTAATTAAAAAATATTTCTAGCAACTTGAATTTTTTAAAATTGAAATAGCTTTCAAATTTTTGGTAGTTCGACATTATGTTTTGGTTTTGTAGAACAGATGCTTCCATTTTCTTGGTTGCATAGCTATTCCATAACAGTGCACTGAAGTTGTTCTAACTTGTTTATCCACAATAGTTTTTAGTAGAGGAATGCTTTTTAGAGTAGGAAATATTTCTCAAAAGAGCAGGTTTTAAGTTGCTTTTGTGTTTAAAGACTGTAGTCTTTGGCTGTTCTAAATACAAAATTTGTTACAGGAAAAAGTAGACATTGTCAAACCTTTCATTTTCCTACTTTTTATATTCCTAAAGACATATGCACGATGTAAATCTTCTCTTGGGATACAAGTAACATGTTTTTCTATTTTTAGGATAATCCGATTGGAAACTGGGATGGAAGATATAATGGAATACAGCTGTGCAGTTTTGCAAGTGTTGAAAGTACACTTCTTTTGCATATCAATGATGTTATTCCAGGTATGCCCAGCTTTCTTAACCAGAAGGCAGACTTTGATAACATCTCCACCTAGGCACAGTTATATGATTAATACAATACTGCAAAGTTAATATCCTTAATTCACTTGAATTAGTTTAACCTTCTGTGTTATAATTCTCTTCAGTTTTCCCCTCCTTTGCATTATAGTCTCACTAGTAGAAAAGTTTTAATACTGAACAAAATTCCTGTCAAATAGTATAGTATTTACAATACTGTGGAGTTGTGTAATATTAGTGAATATGTGAGTGTCTGTAGCGGGAATCTTTTGTATGGGCTGTTGTTAAATTTACTCCAGGAGTTTAAATATCTTGGATCAGAAAGCTGGTCTTTCTGTGCTGGAAAGGTACTGATAGTATTATATATGCAGTCTGTGGGTAAATATTTGAAAATGCATAGCAAGACTGTGGAAAAATTCACAGCAGTAGTTCACAGAATAGTGTTAACTTGTAACAACTACAGTCCCCTGATCCCTTTTCTGAAGAAAGCAAAGTTTTTATAAGTAACTTTTGCTTGGGCTCTGTCTGTAGACAGGTGCTAATGAGTGTTTGGTCTGTAACTGTTGCCCTTGCTCTTCGGTTTGACTGATTTATGTTCGTCTCCTACTCGCTGGTTTAGTTGAGATGCATGATTTTGCATAAATTTTCCTCTCTTCTCTGGAGAATTCATACAGACTCCATTTTTGGGAGAAGAGCATTTGTTTTAAGTGTGTTGGTAGAAAATAAAGTTTAGAATTTCATGCATCTGTTTCCTGTAATGGAAATATGCCCATACATTGAAGTGTTCATGAAGCAATAGCAGACTTCAGAGCAAAGTAATTGCTGATGTGATAGAAGCAAATCCTGTACACGTAAAATGTTGGTTATGTGCCAAGCAAGGTTTTACTCCACTCAGTTTTAAAGCTTACGATGACAGCCCTTTGTTTGGTTATCTTTGGAGTTGAACTTCTCTGTAACACAGTAAAAACACAGAAAAGGGAAGCTAATACTCTCTTCATACACCATGTCTTAGAGACTGTGTCACAGGACAGGAGACCTCCCAAGCTTGCCTATACCTCAAGAGGTGACAAAAGCGTGTTCAATCACAGTAAGCCAAAGGCTACAGGTATGTGTGGGAAGTGATTTTCTGTACTTATGTAAGAATTACAAGTTTTTACTGCTTGGGGAAAAGTATTGTCTTTTTTGGCATTGGATGCTGACAGAGATGATCTTCACTAAAGTAACTGTGGTTATATGTTGGCACGAGTTATAGCTGTGTGGCATTGCATCAGTAATCTATTTGCCTACTGTGAAATTTTAGTGCTTTAAAAACAAAAAAATACCTGCTGTACACTGTATCACAAATATTTTCTTATATCCATAATTTATAGTCATGAAAAATTTGCACTTGAGAAGTATTTTCTACCTTCTTTTCAAGTTGGGGACTTGAAATTTCAGCTTGGAGGGTTTTGTTGGTTTGGTGTAGATTTGTAAGCTTAGAACTGCTTTAGCCTTGATGGAAGAGTTTGCTGCTGTGTGCAAAAGCAGTTGGGTCTTTTTGAAAGTATAATAACAAATTTATACTGTGAAATAAGAGTGTAGATAACCTTTTCTAAGTAGAGATTAACCTCTTCATTAAAGTATGTTGTTTTCCAGGATCTACCTCTGAACCTGGAAATAGAAGCAGATCTGAAGTCTTCTACACATTAAATGGCTCATCCGTTGACTCTCAGCCTCAAACAAAAACAAAACCCCCATGGTATATTGATGAAGGTAACGAGAGATGCCTTCATATAGGCATATACTTTATTTAAAAAAACCCACAGAACAAAACTAGAGTGTATTATGTTCTTCAAATAAAACAAATATGAGATTAAATGTAAAACAGTTGGAGTATATTGTCTTAGTGGAAGACATACTATATCATAAAAAGCATCTTGAAACCCCTATGAAAGTATTCTCTGTCTTAATGTGACCTGTGGTTTTATTCTGCATGTAGGAGATTACATTCTTGGCAATGTATGTGCAGCTCTGTGGGAATGCATATGTCTTGCAGGCAAAATAAAAGCTGAGGCTTGATGGAGGACATGAAGATATTCCTTGTAGCCAAGTACACAGAGTAATTGTATTTTGCCTGTCTTTGTAGCTAATGTTACAGATCTAAGGGAACTATTCTGCCACGCCAGCTAATCAGTCTGGAAGTGGGGAGGGGAAATATAATCTGACTAAGTATACATGTTTTTTCAGTATTTTTTAAAAGTTATTTCTGTAAAATCTCTCTATGAGTTTTTAGAAGTATGAGTGCACATGCCTAAAGGATCAGTATATCTTGATTTGCTTCCAGACCTTTTTTTTTTTTTCTGGCTGATAAACTTTAGAAAAGTATAGCTGGCTGGCAGAGTGGCTGAGGGGGTAAAGACTAAACTAATAATGTTAATTTACAATGGAAACTATTGCAGCAGTAGCCCCCGAATTCCATGAACTGTAAAAGAAAATGGGTTAAAATTGTTCTTGGTTGTGTAACAGTTGTCATATTTTTTTAACTTCTTTTTTAGACATTAACTTCAGTTAATAAAACAGTGTGTGGAGAGCAGTTGATGAAGAAGAGGCTTTTGTTCTGTGAATACCAATTGTGTAATAGAGATCTTTCCAACTCAGGATATTTTATGATTCTATGTAGAGAGATGACAGAAGATACAGAACACCTGTGCTAGTGTTGTGATCACATCTAGTTGTGGTCTCTTTTATCAGGCACAACATTAGTCGTGACATATACAGACGCTGATAGGTTCCTTGTGTTAGAACTAAAGTATATTGTGATAAGAGTCAGGGGAATAAACACTTTTCCCTTTGCAAATCGTGTCTGCAAGCAATTACTCATGTCTCTGCAAGCTGTGAACCAAGTCCTTTTCTCAGTCACAATGGCCAATGAACTCTTCCTAGTTTTGCCTGTTACAATCCTTGTGACCATTAGCTCATGTTCAAAGAAAAAGTCTCAGGATGAAAAAAAGTTTTCAGTCTAAACCTTCCTGTAGTTTCTGTCTAACATCATCTTTCTCTGTGCTGTTTGTTTTTATTGTTTGTGGTAAAAGTGATGGGGCTGCAGCAGTGTCTCCTCAGTTAGTTCTGTCTCTCCAGTGTTGCCAAGTGCCAAATGTCTTCCTAAATGTCCCTCCCCAGCTCTTAGTGCTTTCTGTACAGTCACACGTTAAATCAGATGTGGTTGCAAATGCACTTCATTGGTTTGAGAGCCAAGTCTTTCCTTTCTTAAGACGGGGGAGAAAAACCCCAACACTTACTAACATCTTGGTTTTGATTTTAACAGCTACTGAAGACCCTGCAAAATCACTTACTGATTCATCTTCTGGATTTGGGCATTCTTCACCTCCACTGCAGCCACCTTTAACAAACTCTGTGTCTACAGAAAACAGATTTCACTCCCTCCCTTTTAGCTTGACAAAAGCAACAAGTACAAATGGTACTATGGGACACAGTCCTCTCTCTTTATCTGTTCAGTCGGTCATGGGTGATGTGAATACTGCAGCTAACCAGGACAGTCCATCAACAGCAAGCCCAATTGGGAACTCACATGGTCTTGAAGCAGGTTCCTTGGCTGAAGTTAAAGAAAATCCTCCTTTCTATGGAGTCATCCGTTGGATTGGCCAGCCCCCTGGAGTAAATGAAGTGTTGGCTGGACTGGAACTGGTAAATATAAATTGTAGTTCATATTAGTGTTAATTACTAGTTTTGTTTCTCAGAGCTGGTCCCTGTATATGTTGCAAAAGCAGCCAATCTGGGGGGATTTGCCCAAAACAGGTTGCCATGTGATGTCCTTGGAGCTAAATTTTTCGATGAGCTCTGACTTTTGTGGCTGTCCTAGACCTTACCCTGTTAAGAGGCTCTGAGATGTCTTCGTGTTACAAGGGGTAATTGAATTTGTGGGACTGATCACTTCCTTGCTTTAAAGGAGTGTCCTTTGCTTACATTATGGAGATTGTAATTGAAAAAAGCTGACCGTATTTAAAGGTCTTTTGAAATGCAGATTTATATAAAATGCCCTGACTGTAGGAGCCTTTACTGAGTATCACTTTGATGTTTGTTTTTTGCATACCAGCAAACAGTCAGAGTTATGACTGTCAGAGCCATAACACTGGTTTTGATAACTGGTTTGATAACTGGTTGATATGACAGCCACGTGCTTTATGTGTTTCTCTGGGCCCTTTGGAAAAGCACAGTTGCTGCAAACGTGAATTGCTGTTCTGCACTGACATTTCCTCTGTGGCAGCTGCTGCCAGGGTTGCGGTTGGCTGTCAGTTAAATTAATGTGTACTCAAATAAGAAAATGGGGTTCTTTATTTTGGGATAATAATCAATAAAATTGAACATTATACATAATACATAACACTGTACAATTATGTAAAACACAAACAAAGTAGATCAGAATGTGACTGGAATTCCAGCTGTTACAAAAAATCCTTATCCTTGTGGGTGTTTTGGATGAAGTTGGAAGCCACAGTTTGCCACAGGTGTTCTGAGGCTGCACCTTAGGGTGTTAACTTGTGTGTCACTCGTGCATTTCTGCATTAAAGCCTAGCAGTAGACAGTATACCTTAAATCATATTCTCAAAGATAATAACTTGTTATTGTTCATACTTGATTTGTGTTGTTTGTCCTTGATGTACATTTTGTGTGTTCCAAAGCAGGCATTTTTCTTGTGCAGCACAGTCACACTGAAAGTATTCACACTACCCAATGCTTAATGATTTTAACTGAGTTGTAAAAGGTGCTCGGTACTGCATGTGTGCTCTTCCTAACTACAGAAGGAATCTGGACTGGGTCTCCCCTCCCACTTCCCCAAGCTGCTTCTGATGAAATTTTAAGCATGAAGAAAAAAACCTGCAACTCTTACTTTCCTCAGTAAATCCAGTTAAACAATGCCTCAGTCAAAGCTTTGTATACTAAAATGCAGAAACACTGCATATCACGATTCAGAGTACCTGAGGGGTGACTTGTGGGTAGATACTTTATCAAATGTCTTACTGCAGAATTCTAGAAATAAGAAAAATAGTGAATTCTCACTTGAATTTCCAGGAAGATGAATGTGCAGGCTGCACGGACGGAACATTTAAAGGAACTCGATACTTCACTTGTGCTCCGAAGAAAGCTCTTTTTGTTAAACTCAAAAGCTGCAGGCCAGATTCCAGGTTTGCCTCACTGCAGCCTGTTTCCAACCAGATTGAACGCTGCAACTCTCTAGGTACTGACCTTCTGCTTCTTTCTTGTTTATCAGCTGGGAACTGACCAGGGGTTTGGTTTCATTTATTCCTGCAATAAGTTCTTTGTATTGAACACCTGAGAATGTGTACAGGTGTTACTTAAATGAGATTAATGAATAGAAGATCAGCCTGTACAGCATACAGTGGTTCTGTGGATTACTCTTTTATGCTTTAAAACAAGAAAATTTTCATATATTTAAAGACATTTCATAAAAGGGATTTTTTATGCTGTATGTTTTTTACTTTAGAAGTTGTAAAGCAGTCTTGCTGAAAATGGTATTTGCAACTCCCAGCAGTGTGATTGCATTGTCAGAAATAAAGGCAGCTATTTTTCTATATAGCAGCAAATTAATTTATTTTCTAAATATTAACATAAAAAAGCATGTATGTTTATGGTAGAATTTAGTGGTGAAAAACTTTTTTTTTTTTTTTCTAACTTCAAGTATTTTAGATTTCTTGGGTCATGCTGGGGACCCAGCAAAGTGTCTGATACGTGTAAGATAGTGTGAACAGGGCATTTGTAATGAAAAGAGAACTTCATTCCTACTGGATAAAATTAATTCAGTGCTTGCAGGCTTTCTGAACACTCTAATGTGCATTGCTAGTGGAATGTAAAGCCTCGTTCACTCTCTGGAACACTGAGTTTCAGCTATAATAAAATGCTATTCTAGTCCAGAGAAGGAATGCTTACACTAAGGCAGCAACTTAGCTATAAAACATTAATAGGGAAATCTCAAGGGGAGTAAAATTTGAGGCTTTAAAGTGTCTTTTGAAAAAAAAATTTCAGCCTTTGGAGGTTACTTAAGTGAAGTGGTAGAAGAAAACACTCCTCCAAAAATGGAAAAAGAAGGTTTAGAGACAATGATTGGAAAGAAGAAAGGTATCCAGGGTCATTACAACTCCTGTTACTTAGACTCCACCTTATTCTGGTAAGTTCATAATTTGTGTATAGCATCCCATGCTAGACATGCAGAACATGGATGACTGTCTGTGTGTGTCACTGTGCAGCTCCCGTGTCATGGCTCCAGCCTGACATGTTACTGTGCTCTTCCAGTGGGAGCAGGTTCTGCAGCATTCGCTGGGTAGCAAAGTGCTAATGATGTCCCAGCTGCTCTGACCCTTCTGTACCTGCTCAGTTTGGCTGAGGGAGTCCCTGGCCTGTAAATGGTTGAAGGATGAAAGACAACCCAGGCTGCGGGTGGAAGGAGGGAGGGAAATACCCCTTATGGCTTATTTGCACAGTCCTGCCTGGGCAATCGTTCTGTACTTTGCTGCAGAAAGCACACTGGGTTAGAGTGGGCTTTTGCTATTTAGCACAGCTGTGTTGTCCCCTGTCCATAATTACTGCTTTTGTTTAGTTCTTTAATTTTTCTGTGGCTTTGCTCGCTTTCTCTTACATTGCTCAGACATCTGAATGGTCATCTCTTCCAGGGTCAAAACAACCTTCCTTTTCCTTTTTTCTTTGTAGCCTGTTTTCTTTTAGCTCTGTTTTGGACACTGTGTTGCTCAGACCTAAAGAAATGAATGATGTAGAGTATTATAGTGAGACTCAAGAGCTGTTGCGGACAGAAATTGTGAATCCTCTGAGAATGTAAGTAAAGACATGAACTGGTCTCTAATATAAATTAGAGAGATCCTGCTGTGTATGCATTCCTCTTGCAAATCTGAGAAGTTTGGCTGCCTGCTGCTACCACTCTATTCAATTTATTTTTTTAGTATTTTTACTTGTTCTTCATGGTAAATTTAATCAGTGCTAACTGGAAATAGTTATTCATTGTTTGGTGATAAAATATTTTCACTAGTCTCGATTTGGAAATAGGATCAACATAAAGCTATTGTAAAATTTATACAGGTATAAATAACAAAGCACTGATAAATACAAGTTAAGTTCATTCACAGCATTCTTATTTACATGTTTTTAATGCTGTTGTACTTGACAAGAAAAGTATGTGAGTTATCTTACATGGTGTTTCACAATTTATTGGATTTGGCAGGGCATTAAAATTTTGTTACTGTTTACATGTGGTCTGCAAGTGGTCAAAACACTTTTTTTTTAAAGGAACTACATATGAGCTCTGTAATTTCTTAGGCACAATGAGCAAAGGACACGCAACAAAAATCTGCATGAAAAGTTACTTTTCTTGAGCTTAATTTCTTTTGAACATGAGAATAATACAGTTGTAGTTCTGAAATTCTGTGGGCTGTCACTGAACAATTTATCACAAAGTTTTTATTTTGATTCCTGGAATAAAATGTTGGCCTCTGAACCCTTGTTCTTGTAAGGGTGTGTGTACTTTTCCTGGTGTGTTCCAGGGTTCTGTGCTATAGGTAGGATAGCAGGATACACACTGAGTAGCAGAAATCTCAGGTGGCTGAGATGACTGAAAGGTCTTATTACCTTTCTACCATGCTTAAAACTTTAGAGGAAAAGACTGAATGCTCAAAACCTCAGCTTCTTAGGTCAGCAATACAGCTCTGTATCTTTTTCTCAAATATTGAATTTTGTTTTTATTAACAACTCCCACAGTGCTGTTATTATGTGACATTCTGAAAATTATATATTAAGTGATGCAAATTAGAGTGAAAACAAATCAAAAGTAACTGACTGACAAATCAGAAAACAGTTATTCTAATAAGTTGATGATTAAAAATGCTCTTAAAGGCTATAAAAGAACATTGAGCACTGCACTAAATTTATCCTGCATTAAGAAATCTGGAAGTCAGATTGAATATGAGAAGTCAGCACTTGGTTTTGAAGAAATACTGTATGCAGTTAAAGAAGGATTTGAGAACCTGTATTTCAGCATTTAAGAGGGTTGGGTTTTTTGTGCTTCTCTGATTTGATCACAAACTAGCTAATAGCTTATTAAACCCATTTATCTTAGATACGGATACGTATGTGCTACAAAAATAATGAAACTGAGGAAAATACTTGAAAAAGTTGAGGCTGCCTCAGGATTCACTTCAGAGGAAAAAGGTAACTGGGGAGGTTTTCCTTTCTTTGAGACTTATAAGAATCATAATATTAAAGAACTGAGATACCTTGCTATGTAATTATACCAGAACAAAACACCCAAATAGTTTCTTGTAGTAGTAGGGTCTCTACCAGAAATTTGAGTGACCATTGGCTGGCAGAAAGGTCTTTTCTTCTTTCTTGGGAATGTAAGGAACCCTAGCTGAACAATTTCTGTAAAAGTCTTTCACTGCTTGGATTTCCTTTATTGCCTTCCTGTGGCCCTGTAACTCCCTTCTAGCACTTAGGGGAGAACAGTGTGATAAGGCTGGGGTCTTTGTCCTCTTTCAAAATGTCCCTTTGGTCCCTGAGGAATAAAGTTTTTCACTACCAACATTTCATTGTTACAATGGTTATTACACGTTTTAAAAAACAAAATGTGTAAATCATATTAGAAAAATATCAGTTCCCAACTTTTTGATCTTCTACTGCATATAATGAATAATTTGCATTATATTATGTAGCTGTTTCTGCTACTTCCTTTGTAAATACTGATCACTGGAAACCAGTATTTATTGTAGTTAATACACCAGCAGACAATGTTGGGGAGAATGGCCCTCTGGGAAGCTACTGTTGGCTGCATTCTTGATGAGAACTCAGTCTCTAGTTTAGATGAATTTTGTAGTATGGAGTGGTTTTTATGTGTTACTGTCACTACTCCTCACTGCTCCTCTGCAGATTCACTGTTTTCTTTTGAAAGCTTTTACTTCTCCTGGAAAAGTTGTGTGGTGCCAAATGATTCCTCTGAAAGACAGAGCATCTTTTTGGTCTTTACTGGGAAGCTTTGTTGCCCTGTTGAGCCTGTACCTTTTATTAGGGCCTTTTGACACCAAAAGAATAAATAGAAGCTTGCCATGAAAATGTTCATAGTTTATCATAACCTTACTGTGTTAATAAAGCTATAAAAATTAACGGGGTTTTTTTTAACTGGTTTTTTCCTATGAAAATTTTGAAAACCTTCATTATAAATGAGTCTTGAGTAATGCAGCTGGTTTTGCATGCTAACAAAACTTTTTTTTTCTCTCCCCCCTTGCAGATCCAGAAGAATTTTTGAATATTTTATTTCACCATATTCTAAGAGTTGAGCCACTGTTGAAAATAAGGTGAATCTTTTTTTCTTTGGCGAACTCAACCATTTGTAGAGGCTGATGCAGAGAAGCTATCTGCTGCCTTTTAAACTGAGACAACTCTTAAAACACCTTTGACTTGTGAATAAAATTGCTAATAGGATTCAATATAATAAAGTTATATTGACTAATTTGACACTATTTCCTACCTTTTTTGGTAGGTAGGTTTTGCCATACTGGTGTTGTTGCACAAGCTCATGAGCACAGTTTCATGAGAGCTGGACAGAGATCCTGTGTCCTAGTGCTGTCTATTTGAGATCCTTACTGTCTTCCTGGTAATTATGCTGGAGAAGGGCTGCTGTAAGAGGGCCTACAGCAATTCTTAATGTGGCCTGCAGCTTACAGCTCCTTATTTCTGGGACAAGCTGCACAGATTGCTTAGTCAGTGCATGAGCTGTAGAAACTGATTTGCATTTCTTCTGTTAGGCTAATGAAAATACTTCAATTGTTTGCCTTGATCAAGTTTGGTTCTCTTACTTTATCAAAATAACAGATGCTGGCATTTCTGTATGGATTCACTCTCAGCTGTAGCACTACAAGGGTTCAGCTGTCGTAGCTGGGTTTAAGTGAGGAGGGGACTGTTGCTCACTGCTGTCATACTGTTAGCTGGCACCTGATATTCCCAGGTTCCTTGCTGCATTCTGTGGCAGCAGCACCATTACAAAACATTTTCTGTAGTTTCTCAGTTTTTTCCTCGTTTCAGGACTTGTGTTCCTTTCCATGCTGCTGTAGTTCTGTGCTGTGTGAGGTGCATCCGTGCCCACTGTGTTGTGCTCTGCAGAGCTGGGGGCTCTGACACTGTCACTGAAACTTACACTGCTTTTGTTTCTTTAAGTTTTCCTAAAATCAGCCCACACTTAGTACTTGTCTGCCTGTCCTGTAAGGCACTTTGTTTTGGGGGGGATTTTGTTTTGGTTTGGTTTGTTTGTTTGTTTTCCTAAAGCACAATATATTTCAATGCAGAGAGGATATTTTATAAACTATTTTCTCATATATGTTATTTTCCTAGTAAAATACAGTCATTACAATAGAACTTCAGAATCTGTTTTGTTTTTTTTTTAATCTGTTTTTAGATCAGCAGGTCAGAAAGTACAAGACTGTTACTTCTATCAAATTTTTATGGACAAAAATGAGAAAGTTGGAGTCCCAACAATTCAGCAATTACTAGAGTGGTCATTCATCAACAGCAACTTGAAGTTTGCAGAGGTTGGTGACAGCTGTTACCTTGTTAGAAGTGATGATATCTAGATATTTGCCCATTCAGCAGTGGGACAAAAGCAGGATTTGGTGTAAAAACATGTGGACATGTTGGAAACGGGAATACTATGTCAGTGGTCCAGGATGCCTACATAACAAAAATATTTTAAGGCTGACTTAATGACATGTCTCCTTTGGCTGAACAGACCAAAGAGATTTAGGCAAAGAATTGCTAAAAGAAAACTTCTTAGTTACTGGCAGTAAGTTGTTTTAAGGACTAATACTTTGAGATATCTCTGACAATGGACTGCAAGTTTAAATAACATGAATACATTTATAACATTAGAAGTATCTCTAATCATTACATTATATTCTGGCATTTTACCTAGGCACCCTCTTGCCTGATTATCCAGATGCCTCGGTTTGGAAAAGACTTCAAAATGTTCAATAAAATTTTTCCATCCTTGGAATTAAATATAACAGACTTACTTGAAGATAGTAAGTATATAACACTGCCTTGTGTAATGAGAGTTGCTGAGAGTGACTAACACAGTGAAAGTAACTACTCCTGGTAGTTTGGGTGGTTTGTTTTGTTGGGGGGTTTTTCTATTAAATATTTACCAAGATTTTTTTAATACATTGTTTTTCTCTATTTAAAGTAATATTTCTCCTTCCTTTTCATACTCCTTGTGTTGAAAAAAAACCAAACAAAACACAAAAAGCCTCTCCAGATTGGAGACTAATATATTTTTTAAAAATGCAGCTCCCAGGCAGTGCCGTATATGTGGAGGGCTTGCTATGTATGAGTGCAGAGAATGTTATGAAGACACTGATATTTCTGCTGGGAAAATCAAGCAGTTCTGCAAAACATGCAATACACAAGTAAGTGGTTCTGTTTGTTTTTCTGTGTGGGTTTAACCCGAGTGGTTTATGCTGTAATAATTGAAAGGAAGGTGTAAGTGAGATTTCTTCATCAGCACTACTGTAACTGCCACCCACCCAGTAAAATGTCTCCTTTGGTGACAAATCAGGAACTCCTGCAATGTGTTTATCAACATGGCAACTGCCAAATCCAGGACTGGACACAGTGGAGAAGCAGTAACTGTCTGCTTTAAATCCTAATTTATGTACATGCCCCCTTGTTAGAGTTGATAAATTCATGACATAGAAGTGCTTAGTTTCTGTTTGATAATTGCATAAAGATGTCAATCATGGCTTGTTTTCAAGTCTGAGTGTAGTAGAAAATTGTTGCATTAAAGCTGACCTCCCTTCTAACCTTAAGTTTGAATTTTGTGGGCAATGTTGAACTATACTGATGGAGAAAAATAGAAGAAATGTTTAGTCAGCTACTCTTATTGCAGTTCCTTCTCTAAAGCCATTAATCTTCTGTTCAGCAGTAATGTTCTTTTTAGCTTTGTCTGCCACTGAAACAAATAATCTTACAGGGTGTTTTCCTTTTCTGAAATATCACTTCAACTGTAGGTTCATCTTCATCCCAAGAGACAGAGTCATAAATTCAATCCGTTGTCACTTCCTAAGGATCTGCCAGACTGGGACTGGCGGCATGGCTGCATCCCCTCCCAGAAGATGGAGTTGTTTGCAGTTCTGTGCATCGAAACCAGCCACTACGTAGCTTTTGTGAAATATGGGAGGGATGACTCCGCCTGGCTCTTCTTCGACAGCATGGCAGATCGGGATGGTAGAGCTTTCATTTATTCTGTTCGCCTTCTCTTAGTTTTTTTTAAGTGTGTTTTAGATTTCAGCGACTATTTCTTAAAGCTATGAGGATATTAATGTTGTTTAACTTGATGTACTTGATGCTGGGTTACTAATCTTGACCCAACCTTATCTCTGCACATTGATTTCATGGCAGCTGCTGATTTGCATAATCTGAATTTCACCTAAATTGGATACCTGAGTGAGTAGATGGTACAGAAACAACTGCAGAAATTTGCTAGCAGGACTCCTTATATGTTTTTCTATGCTTTGCAAATTTGGCAGAAAGAATTAATTTTAAATAATCAACTGCAGGAATGTGTTTTTAGTCTATATTTAAGTGGATGTACATGATCATCAGATAGTATGCAAATATTTTTATTGCTTTTTCTTAAATTACTTACTGTAGATGTCTTTAGAATAAAAGAAATAGTCAAACATTACAACATGTATGCCATTCCTTTGAATCTCTTTAGAGTTATCAGTGGAAAATTGTTACCCTGTAATAATACAAATGTCAGTAAAACAAGTGTTCTCTTAGATACTGCTATTTAAACAGATACTGTTTAAATAAGGACTCTGTTCAATTCTAGTGCCTGAGAAAAACAGTAAGAAATGAAGTGTCAGACTCATAGTAACAATTTTTGCATGAAGAATTCTTGAACCCTTGTGTTACAGTGTGGTTTGGCAGGGAGAGAAGAATCTTGCCTCCTGTTGAAAATGAAACTGCTACAGGATTAAAGTCACTTTCTTATACCAACCAGAAGACAATCAAGCTTTGTTTCACAGTGTTTGAAATGTGTATGACTGAAGTCTTTATTTCAGGAATTTGGATCACATGAGGTGCTGGATATATCTCCTGCTGATCTTAGGGGGTTTTTTTGTATCACAGATATTTTCCTTCAGCTTTTCTTCATAAGTTAAAAATGTCTGCTGGGAACTGCAAGATGGATGTCCATACTTGTGTTGTTTGAATTTGCTCACTTTTATGTGGAAAATGGCCAGGAGTAAACTCTGCTTTAGGTGTTGTAAGTCAGGTAGAGACAGGGTTTGTAAATTCATCAGCTGTTACCAGTTGTCATGTTATTAACAAGTTCAGTAGCATTAGAGGTGGATTATGTATTCAGGTCACTCTCCCAAAGCCGTACAGAATTTTTGGTGTTAAGGAAAACCAAAAGTTCTCCTTGGGTTTTTGTGGTGTTTATGTGGGTGTGGTTTGTTAGTAAACACCACAAGATATTCTGACACTAATTGTGATTTTTCAAACAATGCACTTTTTATAGAAGTTTACCCTGCAGAGGTCCAGAGGGTCATATTTAGGCTTTTTAGAAGGCATTTTCAAGAACTGGTGATGCTGTCATAATTAAAGTATATGATAAAGAGCAGATATATGCAGATGCTATCCTAATCCATTTCTCCTTCTTTCCTTATGGTTTAAAAGGAGGTCAGAATGGCTTCAACATTCCACAAGTTACCCCATGTCCAGAAGTTGCTGAATACCTGAAGATGTCTCTAGAAGAATTACACTCACTAGATTCCAGAAAAATCCAAGGATGTGCACGAAGACTGCTCTGTGATGCTTACATGTGCATGTATCAAAGTCCAACAATGAGTTTATACAAATGAAGAGGGATCTCTGCAGAACTGAAGAAGCAGTCGGGGCTCACCGGCTGCTGTGTTTGCTGCATTCTGGGTTAGTTTCAATGCAACCGTTGCTGGCAATGGAAGAAGTTCACTATGACAGCAAAAGGATTTACGGTCCCAAAACCTACACGTGGAGTTCTGTAACTGAAGTATTTTAAGCATTTTGCACTCTAGGAAGTGTGCTTGTGTGTGTTTGTTTTATAAACAAAGTTAAGTTACTAAAACTTAAAGCTTTAAGTGCATTGATTAAACACAGGCTTTTTAAAAATGGTAAAGGTGAAATTATATCAGGAAAAATCTCCTTAGTCCATTGGGAATGTAAGGATACACAGTGTGCATGCTCAGTGCATGTCTGTGGACAGGGATAATGATTCTCATGTGTTTCTCTACCCCCACCCCGTTTCCCCACCCTTGATCTTCTTAGTACCACAGATTCTTCTCTTGAAGAGAGAATAACTTCAGTTTTAGTAAGATAAATTTTAGACTGTTCATTACATATTAATTTTGTTCTGTTATCTACTACATTCTTTTCAGTTCCAAAAATTAACGTTCATTTAAAAATCTGAATTCCTGTCTTGTGAAAATCAAGCACACAGACTTGCTGTGTCGTTAACTTGCAGTTTTTGGAGGGGAAAAACAGGAGGAGAGAGAGGGTATTAAGGGGAAGCATAATTGCTGAAATATAAAATTAGCAATGAAAGTTAACAGATGTCTTTTTCTAAGTGTCTATTTTTAAAGAAACAAAGCAGTCTGGAACAGAACAGCAACTATACACAAACGATTCCAGGACAAAACAATAAAATAGTGGATTGCCTCAGGGAATGTTACTGAAGTGGATTCTAGTCCTTGGTAAACAGAACTGACTTTTCTACAGCACATTAAGCTACTGCCTGGGAATGTGTTATACATCTGACTCTTCATTTCAGGATTACTGATATTAAAAAGAGAATATTAAAAATCTCTGCCTGGAAAGATGAAACTATAAATAAAGGTAGATCAGAGTTTTACTGTATACCAAGTACCTGATGAAAACTAACTTGAAAAGCTGCAAAACCTGTGTTAATGTAAAATACTGTACTTCAGAGTCTGTTGGTTCCTGTTTGCAATGAAATACTGTTGTTTTAGTTGCCTTTTAGCTACTTCTGTCTACACTGACTAGCAAACATGCAACTATATATATACAGTACCATCTGGTTGTACAAATTGCATATATATGAACTGTACATTTTCAACTCTTAAGATGTTTTATATGGAAACTTCCTTTTGGCGATCAAGTCTATAGAAGGAGAGAGAACAAAATATAACAGAGGAAAAGTCACTTTGAAAAAGCCACTGTTTTAAAGGCAATGGAGACTGATCCCATATTGTCGAAAATGTGGTTACTTTGTTTTTCTTGGAAAACCTATAATCTTTCTTTGGGACACACTACCACAGAACAGTACTAGAGAGAGCTTTGAAAACTGCTTGAAGGACTAATCTTTGTAAAGCAAGGTTGATCTGTTCCATTAGCTATTGCATGAAGTGTGCTCTAATTTTTCACTTTCAAGAGCAACAAAACTATTAGAAGTGTTACTGTTGCTTTTGCCTCTACGAGTCTCCTGGCTTTCACATTCCCTTGCCTTATTTATCTAGTCTGTGCTCCTTGGCAAAACTCTCTTGTTTCAGTACTGCCCTGAGCTCTTGACCTCTTTCTCTCCTGGAAAAATTCAGTGAAGCTTTAGGTGATGGGTTCTATAACCATCTGTCAGTGGATTTGTTATTGTCCATGGGCACTTCCTTGGGTACAACCCATCCTGCTCTGGGACAGCAGCTGGGATGTGTTGGCAGAGATGCCCTGGAAGCATCTTGTAGGTAAAGAGAGCAGGCCTTGACTTGCTTGTGGCAGCTTGTGTTCATTGACATGAACTAGAGACCACTTAGGTCATCCAAGCAGAAGGTGGGGTACCCCACCCTTGGCTGTGCAGTGAAGAGGAGGGTTGGCCACAGCCTCCAGGTCCCTCCAGTGATGATTTTAGAGCTGTTTGCAAAGCAAAGGCTGAGGGGACTTGTTAAAAAAGGCAATAGTAACACAACACTCAACTCACTCTCTACAACATTTGAGCCCATGTTTGATCCCTTCCCTCCCCCAGCCCCACCATGTCACTTAACCTGGAAGGAGGTGCAAGTGTCCCCTCTGAACAAGGAGCAAAGGCAGGCACAAGCACAAACCTTTGTACCAATGAGACCAGTGTGAATGTCTGGATTCTTCTCTTCCCTAGCCCTATATTTATTTTTGACTTTTCCCCGTGCTTTAATTTCATATATCTTCCACTGGTGTCATCTTTCCCACACCCCCAGCCCCATTAAATAGTTACCTCTTCCTGCCAGAACTTTGAGAACAGCCTTGGACCTGCTATGGCCAGAGGACAGAAATGGAATTGGCAGCCCTGTTAAAGTTTTCTAGCTGAACAATCTTGTAGCAAAATACCCACTCTTTTTTACAACTGCAAATATCCAAGAATCACAGTTTTTTGTGATATATACTCTATTATCAGAAGTGAAGGAATTGTTTGGCTTCTTGCCTCCAAGAACGTAGGGAACATTCACTACTGTGCACTTGGTGACAAATACTGTGTTTGGAAAGACAGGCAGTGCTTTGCAGCCTGCATTTTGTACTGTAGATTATTGCAAAATGGTTTTGCAAACGGTATGTGGTTAGTTTATTGCTCACCAGTTAAGAGGACAGAGAGGTTTTTTTTATAATGTTAAAAAAGTTTTGACAGTCTTCTTTTAACCTAAAAAGTGTGATGTACTGCACTGGATTGAAGGTGATCTGGCAATGTAAGTGAAATGTTATAGAAACTAACCCCAATTTTATTTCCTTTCTCAGGAACAAGTATTCAGACAGAAAAGTGATTTCACTGTGAAAGGAAACTTGTAAAATAACTTACATACTTATATGCAAGGGTAAGAAAGCTTTTTTTTTTTTTTTAGCCTTCAGCATGTATTTGTAGGGGAATTGAATTGAATAAGCTATTTTGAAGTCTGCATTTTAAGTATCTGCTGCTGGTAAATGTAATGCCCAAAGATTTCAGTGACTAAGCACCCAACATTTATGTTGTTTAATGCATTTGGAAACCTCTCAATCAGTTCTTCTTGTTCTCTTTTTTTTATATAGTGAATGTCCTCAAAAATTAATAGCGCTCGGGTCATTGCTTCGTGATTTGGCTCATATGTACTGCTGACAATGGCCTTAAGCTGTGAGTAGGAAAACACATAGACAAAATGGTTCCTGACAGCCTGTAAAAATGTAAAGTTTCATAGTACGTAATCTTTCATAACTGGGAGAAAACCTGCACCCCTATACAACTCACCTGCTCTACTAAACATTTTTAGAACTCGGGGTTCAAGACAGAACAAATCACTGTGCCACTAAACACTTGCTTATTTTGAACAAAGAGGGTAAGGAGAAAAGGTCTTAGTTAAAGGTGATGCCTTATACATTACTAAAACAAACAAACAAAAACCATCAAACCCCCACCCATCCAAACCCACTGTAAGTTACATCTGAATGCTTGTCTTTGGGTGGGGGAGATAATTGGAGGAAAAAAATGCAAAGATATCTATGTTAAGTAAAGGTCTTTCTAATATCTGTGATACCAATTCCGTGCTCTTGAGAATTGTAGTACTGTGTTGTACTAAACAGCCTGTGAGATTCCCATTTTCAGCAAGTACTATGTGTAACAAGAATTCCTCTTGATCATAAATGGTTCATTTCAATGCACTTATTTTTCTCGTGCACTTTATACTCCACTGACTCACTGAACGTGCTCACCAGGCTCCCTGAGGATGGCCTGTTCCATACAACACCAAGGCACACCGTGCTGCACTCTGGAGCAGTGTGGTTTCTGAACTGAACTGGTGTAAAAAGCAGCTTGAAAGCTTTGTGTATTTTTACCACTGTAACAAAGCATGTTTTTATCTGTTCTTGATGTTTTGCTAAATAAACATCCCATGTTTTGTGCACAAATAGTCTCTTAAACTTATGAAGGCTGTGTCCAAGAAGGCATTAGGGAAACAAATCATTGGATCAGATTGCCCTCAACTAGCCTTAACTTTTTTTTTTCCAATGGTAGAGCTGAATGAGTTGCTGCTGGAAAGGAATGTACCATGTGCTCTTTCTGTATTAATATTAATTAAAAACATTGTTCTTATGGCTCTATTCATTTCTTTGGGGCTTGGAGTTTTGGGAGTTTCATGAAAAAGAATGAATACAGTGGTGAACTAACTTGTTTTGCATCCTTCGAGAAGGATTTATGTTTATACCTTTCTGTTAGTCCCTCTTCAGCGTTTCTAGGAAACTTGGGAATTGTACTGTATCAAATCAGGTCTAACAGTACGACTTCTATCTTACCAGTTAGTACCTGATACTGTAAGGGAAAACCACTGAAAAACAGCTATAGTTACCTGTAGTTTTCCTGGGGGAAAAACTGCTTAATTTTTAAATGCTTAGTACACCACTTTGCTAACCCTAGTGAGCAGCCTAATCCTCCTTTGACTATGCTGTAGCTTCATCAGCGCTGAATCCACAGCTCCCAGTTTACATACGTTTTCTGTATAGAAAAAATCCAGTATGTCTAGGTGTAACTTTTTTTTTTGTTATTTTCCTGAGTATAATAATAAGAATGGAAAAAATCCTACCGGGGTCTGTAAAAGGAATTCTGTCCATGTAAGTATTTTTAAAATCTTTATCTCACTGAAAATACTTAAACACGTGTAAAAATAGTCGCAAAAGATATTTTTAGGAAAAACACCCACCTGCGCAGAGTAAAGGGTCGGGTTGGTTTTTAAACTGAGGTTTTTCGCTTGCAATAAGATTGTTCTTTGCCTCTGTAGAAGCTAAAGCTGAGCCTGCCAGTGGCGGGTCCCCGATCCCGGCGGTCGCATCCCGGTTCCCCCGTTCGGCCGCACGAGGGCAGTGCCCGCACCGGCTGCGGCTCCCGCGGGCTCGGGACGCGGGATCGACCCTCCGGCTTTGTCATCCCGGCTTTGCAGCGCTGCTCTTAAAACTGCCTCGGGCCTGAGGCACTCGGGGGCATGTGAGGCTTTCACAGGTGTGTACGATCCGCGCCCGCCCCAAGCGCACGGCAGCGCGGTTGGGCTGGGCGTGAGCGGCGCTGGAATCGCCCCGTGCTCGAGCCCATGGACAGCGCACCAAAGCCAGGCTGGCTGGTCCCATCCCACTGCACTGGTCCCGGTGGCACAGGGCAAAACTCTCATAATGGAAAACTGGATCCAAAGGGCACCTCTGTTTGAATGACTAACGCAGATACTACTGGGAGACGCAAAATGCCGAGGAAATCTTGGGGCAATTGCAGCGCTCAGTGGAAGCTGATGAGAACTGTTAACAGCGTGATTGGCAGTAGCAACTTTTCACACCAAAAACTTTCACGCAAAACCAAACGTCACAGAAGAGAGCCCAGCGTGAGTCACACCCTTCAGGCGCTTCATGAGGAGAGAGAGGTCCGGGCATGGGTGCTGAACCCGGCGCTGTGGCTGCATCTCCCTCAGCCCTCTGGCTTCTCCCAGGGCTCTGCCTCAGCAATCCGCTCCCTCTGGCAGAGGCCCACGACCAACAAAAAACATACTGCATTTTGTGGCCCTAATAGTCAGGTTTTGCAGCTGATTGATCTGTGTATACAGAAATTTGACTGTGGTTATTGTTAGTCACTAATCAATTTTATTAATTAATTAATTAATTGAAGGGAAAAATTGGAGTTTTTCTAACTATTCCCTATATGTGTTTAACTGAAAACTGAAATAATTCCACGTGTGTTTTCTATCTCTGGATATGCCTGGCTCTCTGTGGCCCCATTTGGTTGCTGACACTGGGGTGGGGCGGGGTCTGTGGGACTGAACCCCCTGCCCACCCACATAGTGACAGCCGGTACCTGCATTGACAGCAAGGCAGCCCTGGCTTCACCACGTGCCCTGCAAACTACCTGCCTTTAGGTTTCTAATTTTTTAGGAATCTCCTCTTTCCATCCACTTCATTTTTCAGCTGATTCCCTGTTCCACGAAGCAAAGAGACATCTGGGAATGTAAGGATTATTATATATATGTTACATAGCAATTTCTTTTTAAACAGTGGCTGGATTTACCTTCATTTTCTGATGAGACCAGTTTGTCTATGCTAGCACTCATGTGTGAAGATGTAGGTAGCATCTCACATTCCACACTGCATGTTTGGTTTTTTTTTAACCATGCAAATTTCCCACCTATCAAAGTAATTTGCAAAGGTAATTTTGTTTCTACTTATCTATTACAATAAATCAGTGAATAAATAAATTATAATGCAGCAATTAAATGTATAATGAGATGGGCAACAACTATTAATAAATGCAGAGCTAGTTGCCCAAAGGTGAACAGACTTCCCCTCTCTTCTTACAAGTTAGGTAATGATCTTTCTATGATCGAGAAACAAGCAGCTGCTAAACATGTAAATGAAACCAAGGGATATATGAGTTCACACTATAATACTGTTCTTCAGCCTCATTATTATTGTTACATTATCGGTTCTTCTGTGACTTTTCCTCTGAATATTTAAAGACAGGGAGGGATATGCAATTATTTTTAAACATCCTTCTGCCAAGTGACTGACTGAATGAACCCAACCATGTTGCTGAGGAGTTGGCTCCCTTCAGTAACCGAACTGGTACAGCACAGCTGAGTTTTAACCAGCAGAGCTATTACAAAACCAGTGATGATCTGCAGGATAATTCAAAAATTCTGAAATTTCATGGAGGATAGAAGCTCCTTTAAAAAGAAATCAGCATTATTAAATATCTAATCTGAGCAGAATTATAGAAGAAGGATATAAACTAGTGTATCTTCTAATTTTAAAAACGACTGTGAATTGTAATATCACTGGTGCTCTCAGCAGTTGATACTGCTATAAGGAAAAAGCAGAATGATCTTAATACCTTTTTGCTCCTAAATTCTTCCTCCTGTAGTAGGTATGCTTGAGAATGCTTCATATTTCCTCAATTTCCATCTATTCTCAATATTTTTTTCCTATTCAAAATTAATTGTCAGAGAGTTATCATTTCATTGTAACACCTTTTATAACACACACCTCTCCATGTGTGTGTTTACCCACATATAAGCTTTACCTCCTGAGATCACATTATTCAAAAAGTTTGTTTTTAAAGGAATGATTGATACATTTGGTTTTGCCCAAGTCTGAGCTGACTCTGGCACACCATTAACATGGGGCTGAGGAGACACAGCATTGCCCAGAATATCAAGTTTTTATCTGAAACTTTCTTATATTTAGAAGAGTACAGATTTCCCTCCCACCCCCCATTCTGTTTGAGAATTTCAAGGGCAGCAGTTGGCAGAGAACTCAATGAAGCTACTGTGGTTGATTTATTGTAATAGATGGCAGGAAACAGAATTATCTTAGCAAATTAGTTTGGCTGATAGGAAAGCTGGCCAGCAGATAAGAGGCAGTGCTGATGTCTGACCTGACCTGCTCATGCTTCTGGTGGAGTTTCACCAATTCACAGCTGAGGATGAGTTGCTGCACTCAACACTAAACAGAAAGTGCTCAGGAAGAGCAAACAAGCCCAGCCATGTCCAGGAGCTCCACACAGTGTGCTCCCTGGAAGCACTGCCCTTGAGACTGTCCAGCTGCCCTGCAGTTTCTGGGTAAGGTGAGAAATATTAGCTGATCCATTTATCATTTTTATACAGTTCAGACACTCGGCAGGAGGCTGTTTCACAGAAGAAGCTGGACAAGTTTTTCAACTTGCATACTGCAGTCACAGAAGTTTAACTGTATTTATCAACCCTAATGAAATGATTTCTTTGGCTTTACACTGCTGCACCTACCTGCCTCTTTACACCCCCCAGCAAGCAGCATGAGGGGACCTGTGGCAGTCGGGTGACCTATGAAGCTTTTACTGAAGGTAAATATAAGGGTCTTTCATGCAGGCAAAAAAAAAGCATCTAACTCTCCCCCAACACTATCTACTCTCACTCTTTCTGTTTATACTAGAGAAAGCAGAACTCTCAAAGCCTTTAATAAAGTTCACAGTATATGCTATTTAGCAATGAATGCACAGTTGAAGCAAGAGCTTGCCTGCCATACTTCATCTTGCCATAGCTCCCTGGAGCACGATAGCAAGGGTGGGAACTGTAGGACAAAAGCCTTCAGGTGACATTATTGGTGCTTTGCTGTACAAGGTGCTCAGAAGATGTTTTTAAAGTGGG
Source organism: Pseudopipra pipra (assembly GCF_036250125.1). Classification (NCBI taxonomy): domain Eukaryota; kingdom Metazoa; phylum Chordata; class Aves; order Passeriformes; family Pipridae; genus Pseudopipra; species Pseudopipra pipra. Next base: position 11,281,958 of record NC_087562.1, read on the forward strand.
CATTAGATGTGCCTTCAGCTTTATATTGGGCTGCTGAGGAAGGCATGAACAATTTTTCAGTGCAAACTGTAACTTTGCCAGCAGACCCCAAAGGACCCCCCTCCAGAAACTGACAGTTTTAATATCCTTCCTCCTTTAGAAGCAATTGCCTCCCATGCCCTGGGACACCCATAGTTTGGTCAGAGATACTGACTGACCTCACAGATAAAAATTTTGGAATTTAGTGGAGCAGTTAATTTTCTGTACCAAGTCCCCCATAAGCTCAAAAATGCAGAGCTGTGGAAGAGAAACATAGAGGGAGTCCTGATCCCTGCAGATATTGGTGTCCGTGGGTGGTCAAAGCCTTGACACATGTGGGCCACCTGGAGTAACATATTTATCAACAGTGTGTAGGGATGAGTATTGCACTCCTTTGATTAGTAGCATTCATCCTGTCTTTGCAGAGGCCAGGAATCCTGCTAAGCTCCTACAGTCAGAACCAACAGCCACCTCTTAGTTCTTATGAGGAGTGTGAGGAAATTAAATTATAAACATGGAGAGAAATACAATGATAAACATTGGGGGAGGGAAATGAACCCTTTCTGCAAGGTAAGAACTCAGTGATAAATAGATCTGTGCATATTTCCCAGCCTCATTCCTCACTTGCCAAGTCTGATGCTATTTTCATTAGGCCATGTTACCATACATGTCATTTTATACAAAGGTGCAGTATATCACAACTGGAGGTTGAGGTGCTTGTAGTGAACACAAATGAGCTTGTAATGGTCCATCTGCTTTGATTTTATTTAGTGATCCCTCAAGGGCTGGGAGCTAGAGTGAGAATAACAATGCTTCAACCCATCTGCTATTGTAGTACCAGCTCCAGTTGAATTATCACATGTTCTGAGTGGCTGGCATATGCTGTGACATAAAGCCACAAGAAAGTGTTGCTCTCCAGCTGTTGTGTTGACAAATACTTTTCAGCCAGTCATTAAGTTCAGCTCAATAACCAGGCGGAAACTGTAGCTAAAAGTTGATTATTATTTTATTTTATTTTAAGCATTAGAAATCACTAGTATAATATATTTTATTTAAAAATGTGTCACTAAGGGCACACATTGTATATGAGCTCTAACAATAAAAAATTCTCTGTGATGCCCATAAATTTTCATGTTATAGGATTGGATGGGCATCTCTGTAAGTGACAGTGTAAATCTTAGTAATGAGACTATGGCTAACCTTGTTTGAGCAGCAGCACATCTGAAGCTGTGTACGTATAAACTTGCTGGCTTAGTGGTGTTATGGGCCATGAACATGCCTCAGAAAGATTGTGATCTGAGGTCCCATGCAATGATGGATAACTAGATTGTCTTTAAATTGAGGAGGAAAGCAAGGAGAGACCCACGCAGAGACATGTACCTTGTGGATGCAACAGGTTCAGGTGGCATTGCACCTTATCTGGGCTGCAAAGTGTGGTTGCTAAAAGTGGCCACTTATTTGGCCTTTATTGCCTCTTCCACTGTTGGCAGCCTGCTGAAGAGCTCAGGACACTCTGGAGACACCCTAATTTGTGCCCACACAGGCCACTTGCTTCAGAGCAGTCTTAAAAGAGTATTTGTGGCTCTCTGCTGACTATAGATTGTCCCTTTCACCTTGTCCTCTCAGGGCTACTGTGGGTAGGGAATCCACCACTGTGTCTGGGAATAAATAAAATGCATTTCCCACAGATTCAAAGGCTGATATACAGACAGATGTATGTAGGAGATGTGAGGTCCCCTGCAGGGGCTAATGTTCTCTCTTTCTGTAGATAACGCACCGAGGGACGGCACACACCTTTTGGGCACTGCCCACCATCCAACACACACATGTTCAATGACAACAGAGCAAATAAAATCTGTTCTTGATATTCAAGAACACTCTCCAGAATTCTCATCCCTACTCTGAGCCATCCCCACGTGGGTGGGGAAGGGGCTGGTGAGGGGTTACAGCCAGAAGACACTGAAGGACGATGCTGAGCCTCGACTGCTGCCGCACCCCAGGAAGGCCGGGCGGGCTCTCCGGAGCATGGATGGCTCTTGTGTGCTTCTGTTACCCACTGCATTAGGGATTCAGTTCTTAAGTATGACTTAGGCTTGTATTTTGCCTCAGAAAAACAATAGGCACTGTTCATACTGAAGCATTTCAGTTCTAGAGGTTTATATTTCCTATTGTACCCAAAGACCTGTGGGTGCCAGCTGTCACTGGTGCTGCCATTGTATTATGATCCCCTGGCTAGTGCAGGAATTGTTGATTACGTTGCCTTTTGAATCCGTTGATTACCATGAATAATAGGCCAAAAAGGCTGTCAGCGTTTTGACTTTAACTATAACTGTTACAATTAATTATGGGTTTAATTAGCATATATGCCTAGCAGTAGAGAATATAATACTTCATGGGTAACAGATGATTCTGCAGCTGTAACATAAAGTGTGATACAGGTTGGGGTACAGATAGTTATTAATAAATGGCTTCTATTGTTTGAGGTCTTTATTTATACAAATTAGCGGGCATGACATAATCAAGCCAAACTGTATAATTTATAATAATTGATTTCATTTTGACTGACCACCAGTCGGCCTACTACATGCCCTCAGAAGAAAAATAGCCCTATTAGGATAAGTTTAATCCTAAACATAGCTAATGAATCCTATTACTTTAAGGTCATATTTGAAGCTTTTGTTAATTGTCAGAACCATTTTAAATTGATTAGAGTTAAATTAAATCAATGTAATGTTTAGAAAAACAATATTTCTAATGGATGAGGCCAAGCTGACCTCGAATAAACATATTTATCAACCGATTTCAGTGAATGAGAAGGCTAGCAGCTGGGCTCATAATTCATGATTGTCTATAATATGGGAAATGTCACTATCTAGGCCATTAATTATGTCAGGTAATAAATCTGTTGCTCACAGTTGAGCATTTGCCAGTTGGGGTAACAATCCCCTCAGTAAGGTTATGATGTTTAGAGACTCTCTCCTCTCCTAAACCCACACTTTATAGTAGCAGAACAACTGCGTGAAACTTTAGTGGGAATGAATATGGTGTTTCCATAACTGTGAATTACCTGACAACATGCCAGACTGTGATAACTTAGTATGGAATTGTCATTTGAAATATCAAGGGTGTTCTATGAGGAAAAAGTTTTGCCTCACTATAGAATGTTTCCCAAGCTAGAGACAGGGGCAGCTATTAATAGTTCTTTGCAGACCTCTACTAAGAGACTGATTTCACTAAATATATTGTGTGGCAAAATGTACAGTGATTATAGAAATAATTGTTTTGCACAAGCTTGAGAAATTCAGAATGGGTTGACATGAACTAGGTTACATAATGTTTCACAGGTAGTGATGGGTACAGTTTAATACAACAGGATATAGGAAAAAATATACACAGAAGTAGGATCAGTTTAAGGTTAATCATGCATTCATCAGCTTAGGAAAATGTCTGGCATTATTGCAGACAAATGACAAAAAACATCTGCTCCCTGTTCAATATTTTGTCAAAGAAAAACAACAAAGATAAACTCAATTTTCCTAAAGTAAGGGTGAGGAAATAGTATAAAAATGACATAGAATTCATGAGAGAGAGAGAGAGAGAGATATAAATTCTCTTTTATATCATATTATCACAGAAGAAAAGACAAGTATAAGTAATGTAATACAATATTTCTATTGAAAAAGAGCATGATAAGTGATGAAATGTTCACTAAATTAAAAAGAATCCGGACCAGATCAAAAAGATTCCTACCATTTTTTGAGGTGCTTTACTCATTCCCTAGAGCTAGCCTTTCCATGTTGCAGGTCAATACAAAATGCTGTGTTCTGGTCAGCACACTGAAGTGATGCTGTGTCTGCAGTGGGTGAAGCATTCTCTTACTGCAGACTGTCCTGCTTTTGGAGCATCAGCTGGTTTTGTATTTCAGGCTCAGCCATAAGCTTCAACACTGAATTTGACCATTAGCCCTGAACAGTACTAATAAATGGTCATATCCTGACAATATTAATGAAAAGTTAATATAGTTGATCAGTCTTAGATTTTGAACATGCAAGGTACCATGTACTAGTAGGTACACACTGCACTTGCCTGTACATGATCGACATTTTGCTTTCATAAGTTAGATATGTCTTCATTGAATCACATCAAATAACTTTGAACAGCCACAAGTATGTTGTGAACTGGCCTTTTTTTGCCTTAAGTGTCCAAACAGCTTCATAAAAAGTAGTTGTGAAAATAAGTACTCAAATGCAAGTCATAAGCTTACATACGTTGTGAACAACAGATATATGAAAGAGTCTTTAAGTCAAAGTAGTTTCCTATGAGAAGAAGAAAATACAGATGCTTTCTAGGTTCCCAAACAAAGCACAGCATCTTCACTAAAAAGGTCCTGCCAGCAGTTCCATGGACAGACACTTATGTCATAGGAAATAAGAAATATAACTAGAGGTCATCTGTCAGGATGAGACCCTTCATATGAAGCACTTAGAACACCAGCCCATGGACAGGATGCCTTGGTCTCTGCTGCTCCTCTTACAGAGGCTACAGGCAAGTCCCACATTTGCTCTCTCCTGATGGGAAATGCTTTAGTTCACACTGTTCAGCTTCCCTCTGGGGGCTGCTCTGCCTGTGTGTCTGCTGTGCAAGAGCTGATGCAGTCGAGCACAACTCATCCCAGTGGGTAAAATCCAGCATTGCTTTCTATTTGGGCCAGACTTACAATAAGCTATTTGTGTTACTGAGAATAAGACAAGCCATACTGAAAGAGAAATTTTCTCTAACACAGACAAATTTCATTTACAGTGGGCTGAAGCTGCCACTTGATTTCAAATTTCCAGCAGGTACTTACTTTGCAGATACTACTTGCAATTAAGCATTTAAATAGGAATTGGTTCCATTTGTATATAACTTATCAGCAGCTTTGGAAAAATATGAGAAAATCAAACCCTCAGCTGCAAAACACTGCACTGGAGAGCAGCTTTAGGAAATTAAGACAATTTGTGTGTGTGAGACAAAGAATAAGAGACTGTGTTTGTATGGGTGTGTATAATTACTATTTCATTTCTTGGGTAAAACCTCTGTGTGTGTGTGTGTGTGTGTGTGTGTGTGTGTGTCCTTTCCTTTATGGCAAGGAAAATTGCTCTTCTAACCTGTCTTCAAAATGTAATAACTTTACTTGCAACCAACCACTGTAGACCTGGACTGGACTCTGAATTATTACTGTGAGTTGAAACATTTCTTTAACAAAACTGAGTCCTTTAATATCCCCCATCTCTGTTATTAGATGGACGAATGAATTTTACTTTGAACATAACATGTGGCATTGTCTGAAAATTGCCGGTATGAACTGAAGTTGGCAGGTATTTTCTTGCTCTCCTCGTCAGTGATTGCCATTTATTATATGTTGCACCTTTATCTGTCAAATACCGCAGAGCGCTATATTGATTTGTGTCTGCCGCAAAGCAAAGGTCACTTTGATCAACATACTACAAAACCAGAAAAAGTAGGGTTCTGACATTTCATTACCTGGGAAAAAAAGGACTAAAATAAATAAGAATATGTTTGAGAACAGAGCACTTCAATATCACAGTGTGCAGTAACTGTAATTAACAAAAGAACTGCTCTATTGAGGTTAAAGAGAAAAAAGAGAAGGCAGGTTTTCTTCCAGGGACTATTCTTTACATGACTGATTCTGTAACACTACAGCTGTGATCTTACTGAAGGGTTACATTCATTACAAATCAAATACCTTTGCTTCTCGGATTCAGACTTTTAATGAGCAATAAACTTGGGAGCTCTTTAGGAATTGGGCAAGATTTTATAAAACTTTTAATTTTGACTACAAACCCTAATGAGATTTGGGAATTTTTGTGTACACTCAGATGAAGACATGGTCCCTACTTTAGGAATGTAGTCTGAAGAGATAAAACAAATCACAGGAGAAAGACCTAAACCCACTGAGACATGCTGCATGCCCCAGGACCACAAGGAGTGAAAGGAGGAGCCAGAAATTAAATCTGTCTCTCCATTTTCTAATTCTAGTTCCCAAGAACTTGATTGTCTTTCAGAACTAGCACAAATGGTTTGGAAGGGAAGTGGTGTTATAGGTAATCTAGTCTTTCTTCATGCCCTGTGTCCATTGGCCACCCCCTACATATTGTTTCACTGGGATCAGCAGACACTTCTTTGCACTGTGTAAATAAAATGGAATCAACATTTCCGTGGAAATTTGTCATTCTTGCAGACACTTCTGTTTTACGTTTTGGGAATCTGCTTTTAAAATCAGTGTAGTTCCCCATCCCTTTCCCAGGAGATCCTGCAAGAAAAACCCTGTCATTTTTTTTCATAAAGCACCTAATTGTTTTCCTAATAAACATAATAATTTTGCATGTTTTTTTCCCATGCAGCACCTTGATGCCCTCAGTCTGGATCTGGTAATTCACATCCCTGGTTTTTCTAAACAGAAAAGTGAACATGTGGTCTCACAAGTACTACTGCTCCACCTGAACAGAGGCAACAAAATGGCCAGGCTGCTTTCCTGTCATCACTGCTGGGAAGTTTTCTTTTTTCTGGCTTCATGCAAAGTGTTCAGTTCTTCACCTGAAGTCACATTTGCATTGAAACACAGTTACACCTGGGAGCTCTGCTATACCTATAATCAGTAGGGTGCCCATCACAGCTTGCATGGCATATGGCAGTGCTTATCATGTCAATAACAAAGTCTGAATAATGCAATTCTTGCTTGTAATTATCTTTTATTATTATCAAGGGTCATTCCTGGCCTCTTCATCCTTTCATCTCGTGTGGAATTTTGGGCTTCCTTATTAATTAAATAGCCAGTGTGATTGAATTAGCCAATTAGCTCTGCCTGAAGGGATGAGCACTGATCCAAACAAAGGGCTTGATTCCACAAACTTGTTGCTGTGAGGGAGAGTCTTGCAGGGAGCTGGCTGGCAATAGCAGACTCCTAGGACTTGGCAAACCTGATCCCAGTTAATTTGCTATTATTAGACCAGGTAAAAATTTCCATTTGGATACCTTCCTACTACAAAGTACTGCTTATCAAGCATGAAACTTCCCATAGGATTGTTTGTTTTTATTAAAAATAATGCGTTTGAAAAAAAATCAGAGGTTGCTATACAGTGTTCTGCTGTTATCATTTTTTTCTCAGAGTCATATTGTAATTTAAGATTTGTAAATTTTAAACTGGTAAAATTTAAAATGGGAACATATCCTTTTAACATTAAGAGAGGAGTCCTGACTGCCCTAGGTATTGGAAGAGTATTGCCATAAAATCCTGTATCACAGAAAATGTCCCACTAATAAAAAAATTAGACACTGTGTTCAACAGCTACTTCAGTGAGACAATGTATGTTCCCTAATCCTAAACCACAGATTAAAATCCCACAGGGCAACAGGGCTGTGCATCTCTTAAGTATCTGTGCCTGAAAGGCACATTGGAAATGTATGCAAATACAGCTCATCTCCATCCTGCTCCACTGCTCTCACTCCCTTTTTTCCTCCCTTTATCTTGACATGTTTACTGTTTCTTCTACACTGTGCTTCACTGAATAGCAGATCAAACTTCAAAGCAACTTTTAGTTTGAAATTTGTTTCCAAGCTCCTAAGCTATTCTTTTTCTGACAGCAGTGGATAAGAAATTGTCACTACCACTGGTGACATGTCATCGGGAGATACAGGAATAACAGATGGGCAGCAGTGAGATAACAGGAAGTAACTTCTTTAAAAGATTGTGTTGACATCATCAACCATGAGAGCAGAGGTAGAATGACCCCCAGAAGGGAATCCAATCCGCTCAGATCTTTCTGACTCACAGGTGTTTTTTCTTATTTATTTTCATACACAGATCATATTGGATCTAAAATTGTTTGAAGTTTTAAAACAGCTGTGTTAGAATTAATATTAACTATTAATAGGGATTAAGAAAAGGATGAATGGATTTAGCCACTAACTTGTGTGTTTTAAATTATACCACTAAAATGATAAAATTATCATAAATGATAAAATGATTGCTGATGTAACTGGCGTAACCGAATGCCATTAATAAGAGTCAAGAATCCTTGATTGCAATGTGAGATCAATGGGTTATGACATTTTGATGTCAGGCTGATGGATCTGACTTTCTAAATGAAGAATGATTGATTATGACTCCTCAAAAGTGTGGCTCATTATCAGCAACTCTTGACACCAACTATATATAACACCCATTATGGTATGTCAAAAGTCTTTTCTTTGGGTGGGTGGCCATGATTTCTGAGGAAATTAATTGTTCTGATTACTGCAAGATATTATAGTATATTACCTAAAACAAAATAGTGCCTGGTAGCTACAGGGAAAGCACCACAGAGGCCAAGAAAAGACAGGGATTTTTTAGCCCTTAGTGCATTTGGCATATAACAGATGGTCCACAAGCCTGTAAGAAACCTGTTCTTTCTGATGGCAGTAAGAAAATTATATAAAGCACAACATGGGCTTCATTTTCTGCACTTTACAAAAGTCTATGAATTTTTCTTCTAAACTGGGAATGACACAGACCTGTAGGAAAACAGATTTCTTGATTTCAAAGAGGGCTGCAATAGTGCTAATTACTTTTGAAAGTCCCCTGCTATGCTGCACTTCGTATTTTAAATTTTAAAAAGATGTAACAGTATTTTATTTACAGTACATTTCAGTCCAGTTCAAAGTTTTGCTCAAGGGTGTAAACTCCATTGTGTAAAATGGTTGTACAGTGGGTAACATGGACACTGTCATGGAGTGTACATTAGTGCAGAGCATTGTTATGGTAATAAAGTAATGCCTGAACTGCCTGGCCCAATACCCCATTCTGTACTGAGCACTACTTTTGAAAGAAGTTGATCTCGTGAAAGAAATTTTTAAAAGATATATTAAATGTGGTCTGTTCATCAATACATGGTGTTTTATTGTCTCCTTCAGAATTCTTGGAAAAGCTCTGAGCCACTGAAGGAAAATCAGTCACAGCAGAAATTTTTGCCACAAGGTCTGACAGAGTGAAAACAGAAAACAGCCAGAAGAGACAGATTTATCTAAGGAGGCAGAGCACCCAACTGCCCTCTGCTACTAGCTTCTGAATCACTAGATGTAGAATTTAAAGGATTTCAAACAGGCATTTCAAACCACTTCAAACCACCACATTTAACATTATATTAATTTGGCTTGGGGGACATCATAATGTATTGACTTTCCATCTAGAAGACTAAGACATTAGACAATTACGAGCTCAAGAATATCCCTAATTCTGCCAAGTCTTGCCAATTATTTTGTCTCCCAAAGGACAAAGAATACAGAAAAAGCTCCATACTGAGAAAATTACCTTTTTTACAAAAAAGAAAAAAAAAAGGCAAAAATTAAAGGAAAAACTATTGTGAATAAATATTCTTTTAAAACAGTGAAGGATCTGCTGAAAAAGAATTTCTTTCCCCCTACTGGAAAAGAGTTGGTGTCTGGCTGAAATAAGGTGCAAGTTCTTTCAGGTAGGGATTCACTTTGGAGTGCTTCTAGTAGGAGTTGGACTTTCACCTGTGGATCAGTTTTGGAATAGTCAAGTCTTAAAAATAACTAACAATTACTTAATAAATAGTACCTATTACCAAATTCCTCTCTTCTTTGGAAGGTCAGTGAATTCAAACCACGATGCAGGTACACCTGGAGTTCATATGCCAGGATGGTGCTTGAGAGGTGGTGATTTCCAGCACTTGCTGCCATTTCCTACTACTAAATAAGACATCTCTGCTGGTTTTGTGAAGGAATATGAACATATATGGTATTGCCTAATCCATGAGTCACAATTTGCTCCTGCTCTGAACGAGGCCCGAACACACACAGACAGCTCTGTTACACTTTGATCTGTCCTTGTTTTATGTCTGCACTGAGTGGGGCAAATGATTACAGTGGAGATCTATCCTGGATCTCTGTTGCTGGAACATCACCAGCCAGCAACATCCAGAGTTTCAGTTAGTATAAATCCATATAATTAAGAGCTAGTGTTTTCAGGAGAACAATTGCTTGGCACTTTATCAGATCCTAAGAAATTTCCTGATGTTACATCACCATATCATTGCAGAGAAATCCTAGTAAGCAAAGACTGGATCAGGGCCTAAGTGCCAATTTGAAGTCATAGCACTCTAGGTTGGGGTTTTTTAAATTCAGTTTCTTTTGTGGGAAAAGAAAAAAAAAATTGCAAAATCTGCCCACATGCAGTAGATTTGATGTGACGAACAGCTCATAATCTGCAAACTGAAGCCTTCTAAGCAGATTATCAATTACTGAATTTAAACCAAAATTTTTCTTCATCCTTAGTGGAGAAGTCTGTTACAATTTAATGGTGATGCTACAGAATATTAATGGTGAGTTTACAGAAATTGCCCTGTACATCTACAGACTTCACTGTTACATGTTGTCCAGCTGTGGCAGTATGAATGCTTTGTAGAAGAGAACACTGTTCTCCATAATTTTTACAGAGAGAGAGAGACTGAATCTCTTTACAGCAGCCCCAACACTGGAGCTCCTGGAATGCTGCAGAGAGCCTGTGCTCCCCCAAGAGCATTTGCAGGCTCCTCTCACACCCCTCCCCAGCACATTCCTTTGCTTCTCTGGCTCCCAAACCTTCCCCTGAGGGGGTGCATCCCCTGATGCCTGATGTCACAGGGTGCACAGTCCTTCTGGAGCTGTGTAGCTGATATTTTGCTTAAGAAGTCCCTGAGACAATGACAAAATCCTCCACATAATCTGCTAAAATTCAGCCACATGTAATTTCTCCATGATTGCTTCCCTTCCAGCTGCTGCATATTAATTTTTAATTATTTAGTATTTCTCCTTTTTGGTTTTACCTTCTCTGGAATGCTTCTGTATATTTCTTTTATTCTGCAAAATCAATTAATCAATAGTCAATGAAGTGTCTGAAATGGCTGGTCATGAAGGGGAGTAGCAGGACTGTTTGGGTTGAGCTCACTAATACACAACCAAAACTGCCTGACACCACTTGCTGAAAAGAGGGCAGAGCTTATCATATATGCTGAGCATCATTGGAGACACTGTGGAGATACTTTCTAGAGAAGAAGACGACTTCAGAGAAGAAGACAACTTCATGTACTGCTCAGACTGTAAAACATACAGAAGAAAAAAAAATAAAAGCCACCCACTACTGTTAAAATTTGTTGGGTTTTTTTTTAAATATTTTTCTCCATAACTATTCCAGTTCCTTCACTTAATGTGGTGCATTTGCAAATGATAGTTTGGTTTTTTGCATTACTTGATGGCTATCTACTTGGCATATATATGCTACAGCTCAGCAAACAGAAAACAAAAAAATAACCTGTGCACAAAAATGCACATCAATGGATTTTTAGCATGATGTGTAGGTTTAATAGTTATGAAAGCAGTATTTCAATGATATGATTCTGTAACTGGGTTCCACAGAGCACTCCTGGTCCATGAAGCTGTATGGCATTACTTGCCAGGGACACCAAGGAATATGTTCATTCCAAGTCTGCTGTGTGCACACACAGAGGGCAGAGATACTGAAAGATGAACAGGGAGGTGCAGCTTTAGATCATGGACATTTTCATGGCAATTTATAGATTCACAAACATCCAAATGCAGGACCAAGTCTAAGTTTCTAAACAAGTAAGGCTGGCTTGGTACTGTATTCCAAATTCATTGTGCTTTCCAGTATGAAGTATCCTTATATGTGCCAGTAAATTTTAATAAAGGCAGATTTAGAAAAATCCCAAATCCTCAGCTTATTGAGTGAGGAGCTCACTCCTAGACACCCAGTTTCCAATTTTAGGATGTATTTGGCTCTCAAACTTCCAGGGAAATATGAGCTCAGGGTGACCAAAGCAGCTACTTTGATCTGCAAAGCACTTGGGACAATTACCTTATTGCCTTATTCATTCCTGTAAGGTGTTAACCCAGACACCCAGGAATGGTAATTTAGATATCACAAGGAGTTATTGAACTCCTCAGGTAAGAAAGATCTGTACAATTTGCTGTGAGTGACATCTCATCTTAGTGTCACAAGGGGGTGATAGCTGGATGATAATGCCACTTACTTGTCTCTTCCCCCATCAAAAAGAAGAAAAACCTAGCAACACAGGAAAGTTCCAAGCAAAGTATCACAGTAATTTGTTATATTAATGATTATTTTTTATTTTTCAGTTTGTTTTGGTCTTGGTGCTGTACAACTGAGGAACTAAAGATGACACCCAAAAAGCTTTCAAAGAAAAACTGTGCTAGCCACAGAAAGATGGACTAACGCAGTCCTGGTCAAAATAATAGTCTGTGAGTTAAATTTTTGCTCATTTGCATGGCATAAAATGAGTGTCAGTTCTGATTAATTGGGCTTGGTTTGAAAGCTGGAAGAGTAGCACTGCCAGCATGAGTTGGAGAGCAAGTCAAAGATGGGATAGAGCTGAGTAATTATCACAAGAGTTGGCGACAAACAGAAGATTCTCCTATGCAGCAAAGAAGTTCCGCTCTCTCCCCATCCTGATTCCCATATTTTGTTAGGATGAGGGTCTGAAGAAATGAAGAGTAGTAGTATCCTAAATAAAAATATAAAACTCTTGTGAATATAACTGGAAAAGGCTTTCACCACTGCACTGATGAAGTAATCTGAAAGGAGTGCTGCTTCTCAAAGAGGCAAAGTTAATTGTAAGATCTGGAGAAGGAGGCCAATTTCAGTTTTAGGACATAAAACTTATTCCATGAAAATTCCTTCTAGGCACTTATTCACACCAATGAAGAGGCAAAAAAGTAGTCCATGGACTACTACTTAGGCCATCACTTGAGTGTTTCAAGGCTATAACTTAGAGATGTGATTTTCCCCACCCCCCATCCCACAGAAAACTTGTGATTTTATGTGCTTTTTTATGCATGTATTAAACAAATGGCACAGCTGAATAGCTTTTCTTAAAAACTGGACATTCACCAAAAAGAAGTTTGCCAGCACAGACAATTAGGCTTTCTTCTTTTAACAATAGATTGACTGACTGGCACATTTGAAATGCGAGCGTATTTTTTATTCCTCCGTTCACCCTTTGAGCTGATAAACATGAACAATGGGAAACAGCTGGGACAGGAAAACATTTTAGTTTGTATTTTCAAAGCAAGCAAGAAATAAACCCATCAGTGGGAGCCAGATCACATCTTCTGCCTTAGGGGTAGTCAGCAATTGGGGGGAAAAATACGATCCATATTTTTAATCAAACATTACATATTTATTAATGTGCAGCTGGCCTATTGTGTGCATGATTTTTTTTCTTTAACGCTGTGCTGCGTCCGTCAGCCTGACATTGTTCTGTAACTGACATTACTCTATAAGGATCTGGAAATGCACAGATTTAATAGGAATCATTGAGACAATTGCTTTCTGTATTATTAGGTCTGTGTGACGTAGGTACCATCTGAAATTCAATTTTAGCAGAAAAATAAGATATTGTTCTATCAAGGCAATTTTGTGCACCTGTGATACAGTAAGAACATACACCCCCACCCTCCTATTTTCCTCCTCACTCATCTAACTTCAGGGCCATTTAATGATATGTGCCACTCTTTTGTTAAAAATGTTTGGCCAAATGTATTTTGATGCTTATTGAGATTAAACTTTCAGTACATCTCCCTGGTAGCAAAGGTTGGGCTGTTCATTAGTTGGAGGTTTGGCCTTGTCAGGTTCCATTGACTGCTGGCTAAAAGGATCACTTTATCATCATTTGTCTGCAATGGAGACAGTCTTTATTCAGCCTTGATTCCTCTGGGGTCACAGCTGTCATAACTTGGCTTGCTTTATAATGCAGACCCCAGTTTTGCAATCCCCTCAGGTAATTGGCTAATACATTCAGTTTACCTTAATATAGGTAATATGTTACTTACAAAGAAATACAAGGGAAAGGAAGGGACAATATTGCTTGAAAACATCCCCCTCCTAACCTACTGCTTGGGATCAATCATTCAAAAATTATGTTAAACTCAGTTCTCATTTTGAACTCAAAAGGGAAATATACCTTTTTTCTTTTTTTCTGAGTTTTACTCTGATCCTTCTGCTGCAAATCTCTAGACCAAACCCTCAGGCCTGCTTTTCCACTGGTGAAAGTTGAGATAACTCTGCAGCTTTTGATAAGGCTCTTGGTGTTCTGGAGAATAAGGCTCTCATTTGTTCTTATTGTTCAGATCCTGTATCTAAAAGAAGTCTGGGGAGTTGAGCTTGTCTTAATTTATTTTGGGGGATTACTTTGGTTTTGAGATCTATTGCAACATACTAAAAATGTTCAACACAGAATGTACAAAGATATTTCAGCACAAACAACATATTTCATGCTTTTTTGGTTCTCTTTTCTTCAGCTGTGTGAAACTGCTGCCACCATCCTTGTCATTACATAACAGGATTTTCCTAAAAAACATACCACTACAGTGGGTGATGCAGGACATTCTCTTGCTAGGTTTCAGTGGCAGCCAACACAAACAAAGGAATACTGCAATTCACAGATTTCACAGAATATTCTGAGTGGGAAGGGACCTACAAGGATCATTGAGTCCAACTCTTAAGTGAATGGCCCATACAGGTATTGAACCCACAAAACCTTGGTGGTATTAGCACCGTGCTCTGACCAGCAGAGCCAATTCCCTCCCAACACCACACTGAGAACACCATTTGTTCCACACTCAGCCTCAGGCTTCTGGTTCATTCCTGGGACAAGCCCTAGGTATTAGCCCACTGCCTTGCCTGCAGGAGAAGCAGGACTGACAGCCAGGGACTGTGCAGGACTGACAGACAGACAACACTCAGGCTCCATAGATGGGAATGCTCTTTGAAAGGCGGCATCTCCTGCAGCGTCCTGGAATATCAATAGTGGAGTGAGTACATCTTCTGTGCCAACATTTTATATGCTGAAAACTACAGTTTAATTCAACTTGAAACAATAAGTTTGAGTCTAAACTTCAGGAGGAAAGTTGTATTTTCCTTTGCATTTGTGGAAGTTTGTGGAAGCTGAGATCCACACAATCCTCCCACACCTTCCTCTGCAGGAGGATCCAGACACCAAATCCTCCACACTTCACTGACTGGCTATTTCTTTTTCAAACTGTTTCCAGAATGAGTGTCTTTATTGTTGAAACAAAACATATATTCTATCAGTGGCATATTCTCACAGTAGTTTCTTTCAAATTCCACTCAGTCATACCTTGTGTGTGCATTTATGCACTAGCATGTGTTGAATTTCCCAGCTAATATCTTAACTAGAAGTTGATTTTCATTTAAGCTTCTAATTCAATGCCACAAGTGATTGCACTGCAATATCTTAATTACAGTTGGAGGTTGATAAGTAAACAAGCCATAATACTGTGGAAAGTTACCCTTTAAATATTAGCTTTCATATATTTTTATTACTTTTTTCACAAATATCTTCTATATATGAAATTAATTCAAGATAGTTATAGAGAAAACAAATATTATATAGGGGGGAAAAAAAGCAATCAAACAACCCCACAACCCCCAGTGCAATCTTTTAAAGAATTGCATAAAAACTGGATATAAATGCCTGTTTCTATGTGTACTGCTGCACCATCCATGAAAACAGCCTTTAAGACAACTCATTTTACAAAGGGAAATGTCACTAGATATAGTGTTGATCATTAGGTGTACTACAGTGCATTCGTCTGCTTGTACCCCACTTTGATTACTATACAGCAAAGATGGCCACAAGCACTCAGAAAGTTTTATTGAGGTTTAAATCTTCATTCAAATGATGTAAAGGGGCATTGAATGAAGATTTAGAACTCTATAAAGCTGCTTGGCAGTGTCTGTGGCAATCTATGCCACATAAAAACTGAAATGCTTCTACTTTCTTATTGAAACATTTCTACTGTAATTCTTTAATATTAGGTAGCAGCCACACTGTTGGGACATTACCACATCTGGGAGCATTTCTCTTACCGAGGCATTTGCCTGCCATCAATTGTGCAGGATATTATAGAATGTACACACTGTTGATGTCTAGGACATAATGGAAGAGGAATTGTTACTGCAATTACATATTATTATGCTTTTCAGAAGATAATGTGGGTTCATTCATGTGAGTATTTTGAACTAGCAAATACCCTAATTGCTTACATGTCTGTTATAATCCTAAATCCAGTTGACATATCTGAGGTACTGTTGCATTTTAATCTGGCCACATGCACATGTACTCTTTATGATTTTCCTCTGACCTGCATGAACTGTGCAAACAAGGAACACAAGTGTCTTGCACATTGCCTTTGCAGTTTTGGTCTAAGAAAACACCCAGGGGAACAGAGACACAGAGCACTGTAACCAAGTGCACTTTTTTCAGGAATGTAGAATTAGCCTGTGCAAGAGCAGGATAAGTGCAAATGATCTGATTATGCTGTAATGACAAATTTATGAAACGAAGAGTGTGTGCATTGTTTCAACTGTCCTTTCACAACGTATCGGATTGACAGAGAATGTGTGGCAAATTATTCACCCATTCACTTAACGAGAAAACAAAGGGAGATGATTAAGAAACATCAGTATTCTGAAGCAGCAATCAAACTGACCCTGCCAAGGAGTGAAGAACAGCAAGCCCAGCCAAAAAGTGCTGCAGTCGTCTCGCTTTGTAGCTGCAGGTTTATGGCCAGCATTGTTTCACGGACTCTCCTGAGGTAGCAAGCAGGGCAACAGAGATAACAGCTCGTTGCACGGGAACAGCATGGGGCCTGTGGTATTCTCGTGTTCACACTGAGTGACAGAAAACGTTTGGAGAAAAGATGTGTGCTTTTATAAATTCTTGCTTAATAATCCACTAGAGGGAGCTTATGTATAACCTCTGCTAGGCCAATTATGTCAGAGCTTGGTTTTGCATAATTGACGAAGGTAGTTATGAGGGGGGGTACCTGCTCTGCTGTTCTCTTCTCCACCTGTCACCTTGGGGCTCAGGAGTGGCATTTTTGAAGTCTCCAGTTCTAACCAAAATAGCAATTTGCTTTTTTCAAGTGGAAGCAGCATTCTTGTTGGCATTGGGTGAGATCTTCATCATCTCCAGACTCGAACCTGAGCAGGAGCAGCCACTGCTGAGTGAGGACTTAAAGCATTAGCAAGGCTTAACCTATCCTCTGTCTTTGCCTATTTCAATTCTGACTGTAAAACAATAAATCCTTTGCTATGATTCCCAAAGAAGAAACAGGCAAACTACCTGGATTGCAGATGTTGATCCCTTTTTATGTCAGCAGGACAAGGCTTTCAGCACAGCGTTTGCCTGGGAGTGCTTGCTTTCCAAGTGGAAACTCCGTATTCTTTCACTAGGAGGCAACTGGTATAAAATTTGGTGTCCTTCACAATATTTAACATGCAAACACCTTCGACTATTTCCTATAATTTTATCTAATAAAAGACAGGTATAGCTCTGTCATATCAGAAATATGAACTTTAGTTCAGTAGCAGAGATGCACTTGCAATCACAATTCTAGCTAAATCTAGAGATAACACGTTTTCAAGCTACATACCCACACAGTACAGTCTACCTGAGTAGTCAGATACATTATCAAAAAGCTTATCATAAAACTTGAAATTGCTGTATCCTTTACACTCATTTTGTTGCCTTTTTTTCTTTCTTTTTTTTTCTGTTGGAAGAGAAAACTTATGACTACACTTCAGCTGTCACCAGCTTTCAAGGTTATACTGATAGGAATGAGAAACATATTCCTAATCTGCATACCAATGCATTGAGAATGCAAAGGCAGGCTTTTTGCCATTGAATAGATGATGATAAGGTCTTAAGTCTTTTGAATTTCTTGTGTTGTACTTGTATTATCATATGATTTCTTAAGCTAGGAATGAATATGTAAATTTCTTGCCACTGACTTGCTCCAAAATAATGGACATTACACTTGCACAGTGGCAATTCAGAGTGTAAAATTGATTAATATTTGTTTTCAAAATGACATGCAATGATGTATGGATCCTTTTACAACTTAAATTAATACTTTAAAGAGATGAATGGTCTCTACAGAGGATGTTAAAGTTCAAGCTGAAAAATTTGCATATTTATATTACAACCAACTGATAATAATTGTCGAAACAGAATGTAATGTGGTTCGTTTTTCATTTTAATCTGGTTGTACTCAAACACAGGACCTCATTAACTTCCAGCAACTAATACAGCATTATCAGTCCCCATAAAACAGGCTTGCCTTGAATTTATGAATTTCAAAGACTATTTCCAGTGGTGAATCCCTGTTAAACACTGGGTCAGTCACTAGCATGTGAACTCCATGTCATGTGCCGCAGAAGCATGAAAGTTACCTGGGAAAAGTGCTCGAGAATCCCATGGCCAGTTGCCTACTTGTTAGCTGACACCTGGAGCCAAAATTAAGGTGTGACACAGACATATTGCCTTTGATAGCTCACTCAAAGTTGGAATTTTTTGCTCTGAATGACCAAAGTTAGGAAATGTAACTTCTTCCACTTACTAGGTTAGGTAATATTCTGTAACATTAAAAAAAAAAAAAGAGCAAGACATTTTCCTTAAGATCTAAGTTTTGTAAAAGGAAAATGCAGAACTTCTGATAGAGTAAATAAGTAAACTTGGAAGATATTGAGGGTACAGCCCAAGTAAATACTATTCCACTTGTATCATAAAATAAGCTTTCTATCAGCATGTCTTAGGTAGTGCCTTATAGGTATTCTTGTAGCAGATATATCAGGAGATCTCTACAGTACATCTCTAGAAGAATGGAGAGTTAGCAAGAACCTTCACAGACGTGAATTTCTTGTTGTGAAATGGATATTGAATCTTCTAATAATGACGCTTATTTCTTTAGTTCACCAAAAGCTGATGGTTATAAAAACAGGAGGTATTGCTTACAGTGCACCCTCTTCAACTTTTTAAAAATATCTCCACATAAGTGCTAATAAAAGGATGCTGTGATTAGCTTATTTCTATCAACAAAATTTCTTAGGAGAAAATAATGAACTACTTTTTCTATGCCATCTCATATTTTGACAGTTAATATGAACTAAAATTCCATGGGCCTAGGAACTCACATTGATCCATCTGTTCAAGAGATCTGGTGTATGGCTGGTCTGGGAGGGTGGGAAAGCAAATGTAACTTTCCTTTAACACTATAACAGCTCCAAGTAACTCGGGACTCAAAAGGGCTGTCTGACAGCTGGCAGTAGCTGGAGTATGGATGCATTTGCAATCTCCTAACTATATTCTGACAAGGAAGAGGGTAACATTCCTAAACTAACTTCCTGTAGCCCAGATGTTGGTTTTAGGCAAAGAACAGGTCACTTAGATCAGTCCCACGGCTGCTTTGTTCAGTACTGGGAAAGTCCCTAGAGGCTGAGAAAAAGAGAAGGAACACTACAGAAACTCTGTAAATAACGTAAATGTATACTTTGCTAATAAGAATAACACAGACTGTTACTTAAATAAATTAAAAGTTCTAAAATGTCAATACCTAGCATTATAACTATTATTTCCTAAGAAGCCATCCAGATTTCCCATTACAATCTCACAAAAAACTGTTTTGTAGACATTCCTAGCAGCTGAAAAACACCTGAAGGACAACCTGTTCCAGCAGAACAGTGATTGGACACTCATTTGTTGCAACTTTATAATTTGACTCTTTGAATGCTCCTTGCAAAATGGGTCCACAGAATAGGCCAGTGAGATGCCTTGTTGAATTCCCAAATTTGTTATTGAATGAGCTATGTTGCATCCAAGCCACCACAAAACTTAAAAACAAAATCAAAAAAAGGACAGGTAAAGTAGTAAAGCCTCTCCTTCAGCATACAAACTCATAGATCCTACATGTTGGGAACTAAATGATGACTAAATAATTGATTTTTCATCATGAAGGGAATGTACCTTCCTACAGAGCTCTGTAGTGGAACCTGTGCTGTAATATACTCATAACTGACTTAGAAAAATGAGGGAGTGCATATTATGGAGACAATTTAATATCTAGTAGAATATTACCTAGGACAGTGAAAACATAAACTGATTAAGACTTGGTGAAGAATCTCTGAGTAACTTGTTAAGAAAATGGCTGAAGAGACAAGATGCTGACAAAAGCAAACATTGCACAGGTGGGGGGAAGGGAAGAGAAAACAATACCCCAAACCAGAAACACGGTATGCAACCCTAAATAATTTATTATCACTTAGCAAAGTGGGAGAGTAATTATGGACAGTAAACATTAACTCAATGCTTAGGCGAGGAATGGAAACACATTATATATACACAGCATCCCTGAATCATGAATACCTCTCGGTGTTTGATCTCTGTGGTACTACAGAATAACATAGAGAAAAATTATAATGACAACAACATTTTTGAATGGTTTTTGAAAAATTAATTAGATAAGATTCCTTTGATTAGGACAGGAAAGCTTGAGAAAGAATTTGTGAGGAATCTATAAAAACATGCCTTAACATGGAAAAGATTAATTGGGAATAAAGTCACCTTTTCTCATACTACATCAGTTAGGGATCAATCTGGGAAATTACGAAACAGCAGGTATATAGAAATAGATATCTCTTTATATGTTTCCTACTTTATCAAAACATATATTTGGATGTTAAAATTGTGTGTGAGTTCAGAAGGTGACTGGAGAAAATTCAGGCAAGAAATACCCATCAGAAATTCTTAAACACAATGATGCAGATATAAACAGCAGTCCCTGAACTCCAGGTTGCTGGAAATAGTAAGACTGCCATGAGGAAAGCTTCATTTCATTGCTCCAGCCTTATGCCTGTTTTTGCAAACATCTGCAGGAGACAGGATGTAGGGCTTGCACAGCCACTGCTGTGCTCCGATGGACTGACGGAATGGCACAGAGCAGGAACACAGGAACGTTTGTTCTACTCCAGTCACAGCTCAGCAGATCACAGAATATTTTGGTTTTCAACCCCACCAACCATACTGGCAAATTTTCTTACTGTAGCAAAAATCTTTGCCAGTGAAACCGGGCTTTTCCAGTACAAGTTCCAGCAATCCCTGTGAGGCAATGAGGGTGAGTTAAGCCATCAGAAATATATATTTACACGTGGAAATTGTTAGCAATACTGCTCTGCTTTCCCCCAGAGACAGCTCCACTGCAACAGCCTTGGAAAACACATGCACACACACACACACACACAGAGGGAGAAACAATCAATAGATACACTTAGAAAGCCTGTTATACCATGTTGTGCTTCACGGATTTTGATAATATCAATCATAATTGAGTTAGATATAATCCATCTGACTTTCAGTGTGCTGGGGTCAGCCGGGGACGCAATGCCTCACTTCACATCAATTACCACATATAGTAAGGTGGTGGTAAGCAATTCCATTTGATAGTTTGCAGCTATAAATAATTATATGGCAATAGCAGTAAAGTTGGCTCTTGGGCACAATACAGAATCATGAATTTTCATTTACTTATATCTCAGAAGCTGTTAGGCCTACTGGTTTGAAATGTGAACCCCTGGTTAGGTATATCAGTCTTTCTATTAATACAGTATATGCAGCTGGTAGATGCTTTTGAATGAACATTTTATGCTTTCCCTTACTTTCTGAGAATATTTTCATTACAAATATGACCACATGATACATAAGGATTGATTAGAAATTGCTATGACAAAGCAAACTTGGTTTCATTCTCCTTTATTATCATGTTTCATCTTTCATCCAGTTTAGGGCCTATCCCATCCAAGTCTCTGTAAGATTTCAGTAAGAAGATGTTTTTTACATGCTGTATAATAAATTCTCAGCAATTTGAAAACATACAGAGTAAAGCAGGTTTGTTAATCAGAAGAGTAGTGCAGAAAGGTTGCAAAAAAATCAGATTTTATTTACTTCCTTGCTTTGCCTGGACACCTGTTCCTTTTAAAATTCTGCTCTTTATGACATATTCTGTGTTTTAAGAAGATTAGTCAACAGAGGTAGAGTGGACATAGACTAGGAATAAGGTAGGAATATGGAATGGAGTTTAGCTGATTTAAATGTGAAGATCAGAAAAGAACCAGGCCAAGGGACATCTAAGGAAGGCTGGACAAGTACAGTAAGAACAGCATGATGAAGCAGAGAACTGGAGGAATTACAAAAGCTCAGTCTTCCTAAACACAGAAGTATCTCTCTGGCCCATAAAAATGCAACAGAATTCACTCGAAGTTTTAAAAGCAATATAGAAGTGGGGGTGGGAAGTGTGAAGATTCAAGAGAGTCTGAGAATTAAATAATTCATTTGCCTTTGAAAAAACACCTGCTTACAAAAATATAATAGTCAAACCTTTTCCTAAAAGTGAGGAATATTAGGGGATGGGGGGGAGGGAGTCTCCATGTCCACTCCTACATGTGGCATGGGTAAGAAATGAAATACCTAATAAAGTCACATTTTGGATGTTTTTCTAGATTTGAACTGTACTGAAATTTTAAGGAACACCTACTATGCATAACAAAGCTTTTATAGACTAAGAATTTGATTCAAAATGAGCAAAGAATCACAGCCTCCCAGTACCTGTCCACTGGGAACTTACATTCTTGACACTTCAAAAAATTAAGCTTTACACTATCTTAGGGAGAGTGTCTTGTTGAATAATGCTTAGAGTCTCTGCAGAACTAACATGCTGTGATTCAGTGATTCTTGGCTTATCAGAAGGTGGACAAGGCTGTGAAAGTGAAACATCCTGGTCTGTGGTCATTTGTTCATGTACCACATACATCTGACAAGAAGAAACCCATCACAACCAGCAGCTTCTGCCATACACTGGATATCACCATCAATCACAGGATGGGTACAGGAACATTTCACACTCTTTCCTAGAGATTTCTATGGTAGAACAGGGGCTAATTTCACTGGTAAGCTTATTTTCAGAACTGAATATGCCATAAACAGGTGTTGCAGAGCATTCCCACAGAACACTACCAGCAGTTTACAGAGTTGCTGGGGCTGGAGGTGCTGTACAGGACAACGACAGGAATCAAATGCTGTGAAATGGGGCAGCAATGGCCATGCAAGGCCAGGAAGGATTTAACAGTGCAGAGTAGAAAAAGGATGCACCATCAGCAAAAGGTTACCATGGGATCAACATTTTAGGAAAGCTTTTCTCTTTCTTTCACCCTGCCCTGAAGACCAGTTGGGAAAACCATTAGCATTTTGAACAGTAAGGGAAATCAAAAAATGTTCAGTAACCTGAGAAAGAATTAATTTAGGAAAAATTCTTCTAAACAGGAGGAAGATTAAATGCATAAATGATGTTATAGATATTTGAACAAGAGTCAATGATATAAAGAAAAGGCAGATTATATGTCCCAAAGGAATGCACGGTTGCCACTAATACTAGATAAATCATTAAAAAACATTTGAATAAAAAAGGGAATGCTTGCTGGATGATCAGGTGAGAACTATATCCTTAATTATGATTTGACAGGATAGATCTAATTTTAGGATTGCAACCTATGCAAAAATTATGGACCGATGGATTTGGGAGGCCCAGGTTGCAGCCCACAGAGCAGCATCTTGCTGATCAGAGAAATGGCATTTAGCAGCGTGAATTGAACTGCAATCAACAAGGAGCCTGATTTGTGTTCTAAATTGGTGTTTAGCAGCATGATCTGAACTGCAATCAAGGGAGAACTCATAGCACTTTCTAGGGGGAGCAAATGGATTGTTTCCAATCTCATTACAGAAAATATTTGTAGCAGCTTAAATTAGATTGGAAAATATCCCAAATTATTTAACATGACATCTGTAGAAAAAGAACTTTTTCAATATGTTTTAGAGAAAAAACATGCATAAATGTACAGGGTTTAGTAAAAGATTCACTCTAAGTGTGTCTTTTGTTATTTTTCATATTATAAAAGGAAAAATGTCTGAAGAGCCATTGCAACATAACAAGTATGTATTTTGTGTCTGATTTTTTAACTCTTCTTTCACTAATTTCTCTGCTCTATAACATCCTGCTACACCTGCACAAGTTGTTGGTGGTGGTTTTTTTTAGCAAAATATAATGCTTCCCAAAAAAATTGCAACACATCTTGATAAGAAAGGTATATTGCCTTGTGTCATAGGCCAGTTTTCTGATGTCACTGCTCAGAGGGTTAAAGATCAGAGCATCAAGTAATAATCCCTAGACAGAAATATTGTTCAAGAATTTGGTGGCCCTTCCATGAACCTGATGCACTGTACATCATCCCAGTTGGCACTGTTTTCCCTGTAATCATGTCATCAATTTGATATTATACCCCAAAGCTAATATTGCACAATATTCTCACAACTGAATATTTTAACAACCACTTCCCATGTTGGTTTTGTATGTTTTGTGTTTGTCTCATGTTTTTCTTCTTCTTCTTCTTCTTCTTCTTCTTCTTCTTCTTCTTCTTCTAACTCAGTCAGAGCCAACGGTCAATTTGAAGATCTGGCTACCCGGCCTGTTGCCATACCTTTGCATATTCATGAGTAAAATCTTTCCATATCCACATGGCAAACCTTTCAAACTGTCATAAGGAAGAAATAATCACCTTTTCTTTAAAATCAAACAAAGCCCACCAGAGCTGTGTTCTTTGTATAATAGTTAACATTGTCACTAGTAATCAATTTATTTTACTGGTAAAGACAGTATTCTCATGACAAGTCAAAGACCTTTGGAAACAGTACATCTGTGCCTGCTATTTAAGCACACACAGACACAAAGAAGCAGAATATATTAGAAACAAAAAATATGTCAGCTTGTATAATGGTCCCATTGTTTGCTCTACCAGAGAGGGATTGTGCCATAACATATGACGCTGAATGTGCTTTTCTTGTTCTCCAGCCTTCATAATAAAGTATTTGATGCAAATACTCTAATCACATGGAGAAGATGCGGATGTTAGTTGTCCTTCCTTTCACTGCTATTCCTGCTGCTCAAGAAATATATTTTTATGAATATTAAAAAACCCAAACAGTAAATTGATGGAATCCTGCTTTAGTGTGTTACCTTTTAATAGCAGGTGCTTGATTCACACTTGGCTCAACATGAGCCCCTCTGCCAGACACTGAAGCTACATTACTGCAATGTTCAGAAAATGGCACCTCACTTGTGGCTTCTCCATTAGGCTGCTGAATTATTTTGTATAGGATAAAACAGAAGAGGCAAGAAAAGGCACAGGGACCAGCACACACCCTATGCAAACGTATTAAATTGCTCTGTATAGCACTGTAACTGTATGCAGCACTTCCTAATGGGTAGTGCCCACAATTTACAGAAAAAAAATAGTTTTCCAGAGGTGTAGGAAGAGGTAGAATAGGTCAGTTCATGCATTAATAACACTTCCTCCTGAGCAGGGGAAGTCTAGGATGCAGCTTCCAATACCCAAAGTGACCCTAAGTAGGAAGGAGCACATTGACCTTTAATTATGCTGCATGGACCATAGAATCATCCAGTGCTAAAACAGTTCATCCAGTTCAATATTTCTGTTCCTGCTCACTCATTTATGAATGCTTGATAAAGAATAGGAAACATCTGCCCACAAGAGAAGGAAAAGGGCAGGAATAACTATGGAGAGGACTATGGCCTGTAAAACAAGGACTGGAGGCAGAAAGGAGCTGCAGCAGCCTCTATCCTACTCACATCTACTGCTGCACATCTCATGGAGTTTTGCAGCAGCTTTCTGGATTACAGGAGAGCTTCCAGATTTCTGCTTTGGTTTTGTTCTTTCCAAGTCATTTGGTAGAACTATAATAACTCTTCTCTGCCTCTCTAGAGCTGGAATAAAAGGACAGGGTAGGCATATACTCTTCTGCTTTCCCTCCCTGGGCACTTACTCATTAATTGGGCTGTTACATACATGTCTACTTGAGAGCATTGCATGCACTTAAGAAGCACATGGGGCTTTAGAAAATCCATAGTTTCCATCTTATATTATCAAATTTCATACTTTTTTTCCTGATGGAAGCCAAGGAAACTTCATGTGTGTGTGAGTCAGCCACTCCAGCAAGCCATAGTGCACCAAAATCAACTTCAAACCAGCACTAGTCAAATTGAATGGACTAAATATTGCCTGCTACAGAATGCAACCAGTATGAAACAACCAGAAATAAAACCAAAGACACAATTAAGGAGGTCTGTTAAAAGTGGCTGATATTATGCAGGTAGGTCCATGTGGCCATTAATGTCTGGCATGAGCAGAAGGGGCCTGCAGTGGTTTGTGTAACGGATGAGGCTCCTCGGGACCCATTAACAGCCTCAGCAGCCCTTCCCCCAGACACTGGACAATGTAACAGAATTCCTACATCTCAAAAGCCCACTCTATAAACAAAGATGAAATCTGAATATTCAAACCTTTGGCCCTCCTGCTGAGCACAGCTGAGCATGCTGCAGCTCAACTTCAAAGGCAAGAGAGCCATGAGAAAGGAAGCGAAGCCTTACAGCACGGGGGACTGCCTGGCTGAGCTGTACATCTCTGTGTGTGCTGTTAAACAGCACTGTGATGCACACAGCAGATCTTCAGCTTTGCAAAAACAGACTCAACATTTGGCTACTCTCACATAGGCTCAAATGCACCTAGTTATTACTTTCCTGGTAATTTGCATTTCAAAAGGCTAAGCCAGCTCTGAATATATCACTGCTATATTATAATTTACCGTGGATTAGATAATAATTTAGGCTATGCAGTGGGAGCAGAGGTTACTTTGTGCTGGGACCAGGTACTTCAGGCCATGGAGCTTTCGAATTCTGGAGCATGTGGCTTGGACTGTGTAGAGGACAGGTACCAAACCCCACACACCTGGGCTGTGTGGTGAGGCCAGGGCTGCAAACTGGGGCTGACCAAGGATGGGAATTCTGATTCCTGGGGCACAATGAGAGACAGCCTTACACTGCAATAGCCAACATTAGTGATTTAAAAAAAACATTCAGGGATTTGGAGATCCAGTTGTAGTTCCCTGCATTGCTCAATGTTGTATTTGCATCTTCTGTATGCCAAACATACACTTAAACAAGTGGCAGTTCAGAAGATGACTATCCATGGTAGGTCCTCACAACTTAACACTGTCATGACTTTTCTACTCCCTGTCCCATTCTTCAATGAAACAAAAGCATCATTCCTCCAAAATATCACCCAAAACTGAAAGTTTGAAATTTAGACTGCAAGAAAGTAATATCCTTTTTGAGGGAGTAGGACAAGAGGACACCTTTGTCTTACTGTGGCTTCTGCTGAAGCCTAGGGACTATATCCAGTGTTTCTATCTAGCATTCCATGCAAGTATCTTTAGTGAGACCTTAACACATTCAAGCTCATCTCTAATGCACAGGCATGAAGGAGTCTGAGGTGCTTCCTTGTAAAAGTGTCCAAAGGTGTGCTTGTTAGAGCACTGTTCCTTTCTGGAGGAGTGACCAGACAGTGCCCACTTAAGCAGGACACTGTAAAGAAAACTATTTGTCTACTCTTTATGACTTAGGACTTTTAAATTGTTTAATTGCAATTGTTGAGGTTTTTGCTAGGACAGTACACAGCTTGCTGTGTTTGAAATGAACCATGTAACTATAATGCAGCCAGAGGGTAGCCCTGCTGACATCTCTGGTAGAGCTATTAAAAGTTGCAGTGTCTGGGGGTAAGATCTTTTAGAAACACAGCCTGAACTGTAATCTGTTTGGTTTTGGCAGTGGATTTACTTGTTGCTTCTTTTATCCTTAATGGGAACATGCACACACATTTACCTTTGGGTCACTCATAATTTCTGTTCACTCTCTGAGCTCTCAAACTGATCCCTGCTATGCCCTGTTAGCCAGCACTTTTTAATCATCTCCACTGCAAGGCCCATTCTAAAAGATAAAATTACAAGAGCAGTTGTGCAATCTATGCCCAAGTATCTCAATATGCCCTTGTCAGGCTGTAATAGCATCATTGCCTCTCAGTGAGTGTAGTGGCTGAAGTTTAGATGGTAGCAATGGAAATGTGGGCTGGTAAGACATTGATAGGTTCCATTTTTCACTGTCAGTGAAAGCATTTTTATTAAGCAGATACATTAAAAGTGAAAGGTTTTCAAGAACATGCCGTGAGGTGAGTTCCAGTTGGGAAAGCCATCTTTACATAGTAAGCAGGTGTAGAAGTCTATCCTCATGGGTGTCTTTAAAGAATATAGATCTGTGATTAACCTTACTGGCCATTGTATGTCATATAAATGTCATCAAAATCTCAGCATGTATCTGGCAGTAAAAATACCTGGTTGTTATTAAATGAAAAGTGAGGTGATGATGACAGTTTTCCACAGTTCAGCACATTGCTTATTTTTTGGATAACAGGTTTGGGTCTGAGAAGAGTAGGAGCAGGGCAGAAATGC
The DNA here is from genome assembly GCF_036250125.1 of Pseudopipra pipra. Classification (NCBI taxonomy): domain Eukaryota; kingdom Metazoa; phylum Chordata; class Aves; order Passeriformes; family Pipridae; genus Pseudopipra; species Pseudopipra pipra. Next base: position 11,310,319 of record NC_087562.1, read on the forward strand.
TCATTTCAGGCCCCAATTCTGAAAACTTTTAAACCTTAGTCTTACTTTAATGAAGAACTTGTATGTATGAATTACACATGTGCACAGCCATGTGTGAACTCTGGCAGTAAATATTCACTCAGTAAACTGCCTAGCTGGCAAATAGCTTTGACTCAGTACAGCATAGTTGCAGTGCAAACTGCACTGAAAATTCCTGTAATCAATAGCAGAGATTATTTTAATAAACAGGCCAAAACTTCAAGATCTGACACAAAGAGACTTATAGGACAAGAAGTGAGTGCATACTTGCAACTAAAAATCCTGGGCTGTGCCAAGGAAGAGATACAGCTGGGTTTTTTTCAGTTGATGCCAACCTCGTTGGTTTATCCTACCAAGACTGAACACAACAAAGGGAGTGACTGTCAAGAAGCAGCACTGCTCCCTTACCAGCTCCAACACTCACTAGCTCTAATGGAACTTTGAAAGCAGTGAATCAAAGAGAAACTTCACCTGTACCTGCTCTCCTCAGGATCCTGAAGAGCAAATCTCTCCTTGTGCCCACAACATTTACCAAGACAGTAAGAAGGGAAAACAGTGTCTGGAAGGAAATTAGTGAGATTGCTACTACATAATTTACAGGAGAACCAAAGCAGCTTTAGCTTTTGAGCTGATTAGTTACTTATGTCATGGTTTGGAGATGATTAATACAGTGATATTATGCTCAGCCAGCCACTATTTGTGCAATGATAGATCAAATATTTATTTTAATTACAATCTATAAACCAAATTTTTTCTGAAGGTGCTGTATATTTGTAAAACATGTTTGATGTTAGCTCAGCTGATTAAAAATTGTAGCTAATTAGATTAACAATTTATCACAGTTTTTACTAATTCAAGACATATTTAGTAATCCCAGCACACACTGAATTGGGATGGAGAAAAGATGTCCTGATCAAGCCCTCAAATGAGCCCCAGCACATCAGGGATGGGACCTGTGTTGATGGGAAAACTTCCTGCTAATGACTGGCCTGGTGGATATAAGTGTTGAGGCTACCACTGTAACATATCACCATCCAAATTTTTCAGCCTATCGTGACAAAAAGAAACACTTTTTCAGGGTAAGGGTGTGAAGTTCAACTCTGTTCACTTATTCCTCACAACAATGTGAGGCTATATTGGTTTTATTTTCCCCTACCTGTTTGACATAAAGTAGTGTTCATCTTTTAATATTACATCCCAATAGTTAGGTGTTCCACAAGGGAAAAGAGATAGGGAAAAATCACTTTTCTGATGTACACAAATTACTGTATTCTAAGTTTTCATGAGATCAAGACATTGTAAAATATATTAATTGCAGGTAAGAAATATCTAGACATCTCACATGATATTATTTCTTCATATACCTATTTAAAAAAAACACAACAGAAAAATTGGATAAGGAATAAATTTAATTATGTTTTCCTTTTGTTCTCTTCTGCCTCTGGAGACTGAAAAAAGTAGAAATCAAAATTCCTCAAGAGGTCTAAAATTTACTGTTACATTTCATGAGAGGCCAGTCAAAGATGTTATTTTTTATAGATTTATTTAAAACTTTCTCTTGGTCATGGGAGATTACAGGATAAATCCAGGCACAGCTACACCCTGAAGGTGGAATGAGAACGCATGAGCACTAATGCAAATGAGGAATATGTCCAATTGATTTCTGTAGGGCTTTATTTTCAAAGCACATATAAATATGTTATGAAACAGTTAAAAACACTATGAAATGTCCTTTCCTTTGTTATTAAAAGGTGCCTCTATAGCCTCATTTAGCTGTTTTTAGAGAGAAAATATTGCTGGTTATTACTTGACTTGTGACTTGGAGTCACTTCTAAATGCAACTGTCATTTTAGCTGGCTGCAACTAATATTCACTATTAGGTACAAGTTAGCTATAGATTTAATAAGCAGTTCCTTCCATATCATAGACTGTGAGATTTGATGAGCAGAAAATGTGTTAAAACTAAAAGATAATTCCTCTTAGCATTATAAAGGAAAAAAGGAATCTGACAATCAAAGTAAGCCCATTATATTTTCCTTGCTCTAATAAATGAAACTATTCTTATACAAAAAGATGAATTAATAACTCCTGTGTATCAGCATCAGAGAATATGAAAAAAAAAATAACCCTTTTCCATTTGTATCATGCTGATAACATTTATTTTTCTCTTTCCATCTGGAAACCCTGTGGGTATCATGAGAATTGTAGCGAAGCTGATTGGGGTCATGTGTGAGGGCACTGGGATCAGAGCCAATGTCACGTCCAGCCTCCTGCAGCTTCAACAGCTCCCAGAGAGAGTGTAAGTACAAATCTGTGGCATATTGGGAAATGAGAGTGGTAACAACTGAGGTCAGTGGCCAGAGTGTTTCAAATAGTCTTGGGAGCAGTGATCGGTTCTTAACCTGCAGCAGATATATTGAATGGGGTTTCAATAAGGAATGCCATTGTGTCCTGCAGGAATGATGCTCTAATCCTTGTTTCTTTATGAAATTTGGGTATGATCATAGAAATATGTGAGACTCAGGAATTGCATGTAGAGAGCCTTCTGTGTTCATGTGGCACATGATTTAGCACAGCAGATCTCATGCTCCTTGTTTATTTACTTGTCTAATAGCATTATTGAGAATAAAATTAGAAGACAATGTAATCAGTATTTTAATGATAGCAAGACTGAGTTTTCAAGGGCCTCAAAGGAGGGCAAAAGTGACAAAAATCTATAGCAGTAGGAGTAACTGCATTTCCACTGTCTTGCAGTGTCTTCCTGAGACTGAAAATTATGTGGAAAATGTGCTCTCTGTGTTATACCTCATATAATAAAATATGAGTTGATTTTTCTCATATGAAACTGAATTTTGTGCAGGAACTGTGGAGCATCATCTGAAGATCCCAACTGTTTCACCACACGAGTGCTGTGAACAGTTAGTGCACCGACTGCACTGACCTGTGGGCCACCAAGCCACATGCTGAAGACAAGATATGTCTAAAAGCCCCTCTCTGTCACGAACTCAACATTATGAGCTGAGTGGAATATAACTTCTGCAATGACAGCTGCATTGTGCTCCTGACTCTGTTTTACACTGCAGTTCAGTAATGGGAGCTTTTGAAGTGGCAAAATCTGATTCTTTCCCACCTTGGCCCGAGGGTGTTCAGTGTCCCTTGGAGGAAGGCTGGCTATCAGACAGCAGGAGCTATGGTGGGCAGAGGTGCCACTCTGCAGGGCGCTCTCTGGATTTTAGTTCTGGCTCTGCTCTTTTCTTATTTTTCCTTTTCCCACTGAGAGTCAGTGGATAAAGTCCCTAGGTAGCAGGACCACACCCCGCAAATCCCAAGCTCCCTGCCTCACCAAGATTCATTCACTTGAATCTTTGAATCGTGTGACAGGACACAAGAAACTGAAGCCCTGTATTTATTTCTGCCCCCTGAGTGCAGCTACCAACACGTTCTCCTCAGGGAATTTGATCCTATGGATTCCTGATCCATGAATCCTACCACATATAGGTATGACACATTAAAGCACACAGATCAGCCAAGATGGCAGCACATGAAACTGCCCAGTGTCCCATTAGCAGCAATTAAGGACACCTTTAAATACCCAACTTCTCAATAGTATTGGCTACAGAAAAAGACAGATTCTTTACCTGAGGTGGAGGTGAATGGGTGAGTCATCCTGCAGAGGAGACATTTTTCTAATGAAAACAGTATGAGAGCTTCAACTGACTTTATGACTTTCCATGCAGACAAAAGTGAATTCTCTAGGTTAGAAAGTCTGAGTGACTGGTATAATCTCCACAGAGGGCATATACCAAATTAATGTTGTCCCCATGAAAAGAACAACAGTTCAACTATTCATCTTTCGAAAGAGACAAAAGTTTTCATCAGATGCATGTTGGCATGGGATGCATTTAGGTTCTGCTTCGTATCAAACCCAACCCTGAAATTAGTCAGGGCTTTTAATATGCTCTTTCAAAAAATTTGTTATGTGATGGTCACTTTACAGTTTCATACATATGTCTATAAACATGTGTGTGGGTATATATATGTCTACATACATACATATATGAATATGTGGGAGAAGGGAACAGAAATTAGAATCTGTGTTTTAGTTCAGCACCTATATTTTTCACCTCCCTGAAAATAAAAGTTGTTGAAGGAACAGATCACTCTTGGATCTTTGCCCACATCAGCAGCAACACTCACTGTTACACCTCAGTGCTTCAATAGATGAACATGTCTCCTAGTGAGGAGTCCAGTGCCCTGTCATTCAAAGCCAGTGTTGTTAATCACATGCTCTCAGCTTGTAAACAACAGTAAAATCAGCCTTCAGAAAAAGATTCTCTCCTCTTAGAACTCTTAAACTATGTCTGAAGTTTAAATTGTACCTAGACTGCAAAACCACGTATACATGTCATAAATTGAAAAATTCTTAGCAATGTTTTAAGATTTCTTTGTAATAAATCAGAATCTAATTCAAGTATTTATTTACTCACTGGTTTTGTATGCAAAATTAAGACAGCTGGCAAATAAAATATGCAATGTAGAGTTTATTGCCTAATTCCTAGCATGTAAAAGCAGATTCTCAGAGGAGTATGGACTTGAAAGTGAGCATGGATACCTACACACAAATAGTTACTGGAGCAGTATTTTTCACTGTGTTCATTTGGTACACCCCATTTGATAAATATGGCAAAATTTGAGAAATGAAAAGAGCCAAAACATTTTTCACATGTATGGGCCAAACAACCAACCTCAGCATTCTAGGGAATGGGGTCAGCCCAAATGTCATGAGCTTCAGACATTTAGAAGTCCTATAAACTAGAGCAGAAATTCTTCAATCAAATTTTACTAGTTTTAGAACCAAAAAAGAATATTTGAACAAAAAAAAACTGTTGGCCAATTTGTTAAAAGTTGCTTCAGCTCCTTTGGCTTAACCAGATAAAATAACAGTGATATATTTTATATTATATTGTATTATATTATAACTTGTCAGATACATTTCATCTGACAGCCAGCTTTTGACTTCAACTGTTCTGGTTGCCCTATTTACAAAATTCATCTCATAATTATGAGAAATCCCTCTGCAGATTATAGGAAATGTCTGATTTGTTCTTCCTGGGAAGCACAGTAGCTTCAGTGATGAAAAAATTTTCATTTTTACAGCTTGTGGTATAACCCTGAAAGAGAAACAGAGGCCTCTGAGGGGAGTAGGACCAAGTCAGCTTGCATTGAATGTAAGTCTCATAAAGTTTCAGTTTCCTGCTGTTAGAAGCTACTGGAACCAAAGTGGTGAATCCAGCAAGGCACTGCTGCTCACAGCACCAACAGGTACGTAGGACAATGTGGAGCCATCAGGGACCTGCTGCTGGGGGCAAGTTCTGTCCCACTCCCAGGAGCTCAGATACAGCAGAGATGTGCACTGGGCTTCCTGCTCTGGCCATGCACACTCAGGACAGCCAAAATTTTGGGTGCCAGGTACAGTGGAGTCAGTACCCATATTCTTTTAAGTTACTAATTTCGTGCAAAACCTGCTTACATTCAGGAGCTGCAGATATCCTGTGCTACCAACTGTTCTTTTCTACCTTTTAGCTGCCCTTTTCTATTCCAGGCTTTCCCCCCACTCCTGCTCCTTCACCCCCAGTTAATATGTTGCATCTTATTTCATGCTGTGACACCATTAGTGGACCCTAATCTCCTCTGTAAAGTAGACTGTTAGTGTTTGGTTGGGGCCACTTATGAGGTCATATGCTCACACAGCACTTATCTGAAGTAAATGCCTTGCAGCTAATCAGGAAAAGGTAACATGCCATCACCCTGCCCACAGCTTCCCAGCACCCAAATTCCACTCATTTACAGTGAGAGAAACCCCAAGCAGCCCAAGCTTTGTTTTTTCCTTTTACATGACAGAAGCCGTAGCCCTTAAGTGACTAGGATGGAATGGGAAAGGAATAAACAATTAGACAGGGCTGCTGGAACCAATCCTCCTGTTTCATTTTTCTTCTTCACTTGTCTCAGCGGGAGTAGTTTTACCTCCTATTGACACCCATTGTGCTCTTGGCTGCTCGCTACGATGCAGCTGTTTTCTTAATGCCTATCAACCCTCTGCCTTTTTACGACACAAAGGTGACTTGTTAATACAAATGTTGTTGAAACCTCAATAACAATGAGCCCCAGTTGTGATCAATGATACTGCACCTTGGCAAGGGAATGTATCAATGCTTATGGATTCATTTAAAAGTCATCTGCACCAGGCTGCCAATTTTTTATTTTAAAAATCTACACATAAGAAATACGACTGCTCTATTAGACTGACATTTCTAACTCTATTGGGTGCAGTAATACAGTATTACAATCTACTATTTCCTGTGATACCCACTTAGTCTCATATCTACCATTTTCTATCTGCTCCAGAGACTACATTTAAGCAGAACCTCAGTCCTCCAATGAAATCCTCAAATTCCAATTATGCTTAGTCCTCTTAAAAAGGTACCTTGATGCATTTGTTCTTCTCCAAAGGTACTTCTAAGGAAGAACAAACATCCACATGATTCTCAACCACCTTTTTGTTTCATTATCAAAACCTCAGCTCAACCCAAATGTTATCATCACCTGAACACCAGCTGAATTGTCTCTGGACTTACTAAGCACTATGATAAAATTTCAGAACGGGCTTTACCCATCAAAGCTGTTCGTATGATTGGCCAACACCTCAAAATACCATTGTGTTCAAAAGAAAATATACCATCTTTAGGATAACAGACAGGTTCTTCTTTCCTTTATGGCATCCTTACATGGATGTTGGTGTAGTCACATCAGTAGATACATCTAGTGCAAAGTGATATTGGATTAAATGCAGATCGGGAATAATGAAATTGAATAAAGATACCCATATATGTAACTGACATTATGCATAATCCATAGGAAGTGTAATTTTCAGATGGGAAACAAGCTTGAGCGAACTTCATTCCTCAAATATTCTCAGTTCTTGATCAGGGTATTCTAAGTCGTTTCCTACTTAATCCACTCAGCCAGAGACATGATCATTGGACTCTGCAGGGATCAGTTTGCCCTAGAGAATAAAAGCTCTTGGTGTTCAAAACATGGAAGCTGAATCATTCAGAAAGTGAGCTACACTGCTATTGTAATTCTAAGTAGAAGAACTATGTAACACAGCTGCTTTATGCTTTGAAAATTGTTTCCAGTGTTCCAGTGTCATATATTCCTCCAGTCCAGATCATTACATTCTTGCATGAAACTAATCAATGTTACAAATTGAAATTAATCTAGCAAACATGCTGTTTCTCATTATGAAATTATTAGGTTTCATTACATTGCTTTAAAAATCCACACAGGGATTAGCTAGAATTTTGACAAGTGTCAACTGCAAAAGCAGGAATAGCTGCTAATGCCTGATTTAGAAGTCTTCAGATTTTGTACCTCTGTATTGTGAACAATAGAGTCTTTTTTGGACCTTTGGTTTGTGCTAGGACTCTGAGTCACTGAATATTTTATGGTGTTCAATGAACTACAGTATGAGTCATTCATGAGCTTTCAAGTATTTTTGGAATTGTGTTATTTTGCTTAAAATTGCAGAAAAATTGACTAACAGAAGTGATAAAAAATTCATCACTGTAGATTTAATAAGATCATGTGGTGGAATCAGCATATACACATCAGCATAAAAATTAATTTAAGCAAAAATTAGGTCTACAAAGGAAATGAGGGATTCAACAATGAATTGTTAGAGAGTTATTGTATTCTGAACAGGACCCATTTTACTGGAGCTAGTTATGGTTGCCAAAAAGTTCTTGCCTCAGATGCTGTCCGTGCTTACAATACTTATTTCCATACTGCAGTTTACAATTTCTACAGCATTCTGCAGACATGCAAGATTTTTATGAGCACTAACTGATTAAGAGCTTCATCATAGGGACATCAGACACCATTCAAAGGACATGACCAAAGCCAATTTCAGCTGGTGAGGTCAGTGAAGAAATAAATCCCATTGAAAAGAGGCAGTCCTACCACAGTGTAATACACAGAGAACTATTCCTGGAGTGATTAGTCCTAGATTTACATAGGGATTTTGTACCTTTTCTTCAGTGGTGTTATTTTTTTGGGGGGTGGATTTTTTGTTTGTTTTAAATACTGTCTAAACCCACTATATACCATAAGCAATGGCTTCAGCATAAGTCATCCTGAATCATCAATATCACTGGAAGACAGGAAAAATAAACTGAGCTTTACACAAGGCACATGAAGAGAAGTGGTAGAGCTCTGAGTTCACAACCTGGCGCTTATGGTGACCATCCAACACTCCTTTTCACAGAGGTTCAAACTAAATGACATTTAGTCATGGTTCTCTTCTGCAGAGATCAGTTTTGGCTTTCTAGCAAGACTGAATTAAAGCCATTTGGAGTAATAATGGGAAGGATTGTGTCAAAATCTGGAAGTTTTTCCTCCATTGAGAGCCAAAGTTCTTGTGTCACAAGACTTTGCCTGAAAGGGAAAGTTTTCTTAGACGCATGACTGTGTTGACACTCTTATTCTTCAGAGTGGCTTTTCATGGTTTTTTTGAAACTCCTTACTAAGCAGTATAAACTAAGTCAAACAAGAATGGGCTCATGGGGCTTTTTTGGATGGAACTAACAAATTTACACTTTAGTGAATTCTGAACAAGCCTTCCCTGAATACACAAGAAGTTATCCACTGAGAAGTTCACCATTTCTCAAACTAAAGCTTGATCTATTGGACATCGAATGGATGGACACCCCATCTCGCTCCCTGTGAAGTGAGCAAGAGGTGAATATGAAGCTGGTTCCAAATGTCCTTCACTGTTATCAAGTCTCTCAGTGATTAGAGGAAAAGGAATCTGCATCTTCCGGTACAATACTATGACAAAGACAGTCACTTCCATCCAGCCTGTCCCAAATGATTTTAACAGCCTTCTCTACTGCATAACTCCAAATCTGCTGCTGAAGAGTGTCATGCAAATAATGGACTTCCCTTCCCATACAGTTACTAATCTGCTGCATACAGATTAAACTAGTGAGGATTCCAGAGCTCATGAGACTGGCCATTCAGCTATTAGTGCACGACTCTGCTAAAATAGGTCTTAGTAGCACTAGCAAGTCACCTTTCAGAAAATGTTTGCTAAGAATACTATGGTTTGTCAAAGTCAAAGAAATATTTTGTATTAAATGTTTAGAACAGATTCTCTGTTGACGTGAGAGGAAGCAGGATATGGATAATTTCTCAGCTGGTAAGAGAAGGTGTTCAATGCACTGAACAATTCAAAGTAGAATGTCTGCAAGTCATCATCAGTCTGATATGGTGGTATAGCACAGAGTGTAAATGAGGTGTGTTTGTAGGCAAATATAACATGGTAATCATAATACAAATGGATGTTTTTTAAAGAAAAAATTTGTAAGAATTCTTAATTGTCTTGGTAAGGAAAAATTAGCTTTGGGAAAAGAGTTTCTGCACACAGTTTCACTATTATTGCATTTAACTGATGAAAAAACTGAGGGAAAGGGTTTGTCTGTCACTAGAAAATCTACAAGAGTAAGATTGTTGCTTGGACTTCAAACTCGTTCCTGTCATGCATGAATGACAGGTGCCACTTGCAGTAGTTTTCTATTCTCCTTTCTGAGAAATTTGAAATGTGCTCCTCCAAAGCAAGAGCTGGCTGCCCACTCACATTCACAGCTACAATAAGTAGAACTTCTGCAAACTTCCTTACCACAGTTCTTGTTTGGAGGTAAATTCTCTCCCAAGTTCTAGAAAAAATGGCTGCTTAAAAATGAAGAGGCTAATGATAAAGGGGAGGGGGGAAGGTACTGTTTCTCATGCTACCCTGTCAAAGGACAGCATGAGTTAAATAGTTTTTCATCAAAAGGCAAAATATAAAAGAGAAAGGTATGTGTGTCACTTAAAGAGAAAAAAATATTTTTTTAACATTTTGGAAGAAGGCTGCCCATATTTTTGCTGACATTTTTTCTCTGAGCAGAGCTAACACAACATTCTCTATATTCTAGCAGCATTTGTCTCAGTCAGTCTAGTATATCATGTAATTGTATCATTCAAGCTTGTTTCAGGTACGGGTTACTTTTCCATTAATTATATTCCAAGCACACGTATACATATCAGAGCTGTTGGGATGTCTATTTCTATTAGTTTAACAAGCCCTGGTATTAATGAGATTGCTCTATAATTGAACCTTTTCATGGGTCCCTTGGTGATGAAATTATGCTAATCTGAATCTGCAACCACAAGGCATCCATCATACTTGATCAAATAGTAAACATCAACAGTGATATGCTAGGAGTGTAAATGTGCCGTTAATTATTACATAAATGAACAAGCCCCATTATTTCATCTTTATATTCCTGCAACTTAATAAAATGGGTGAAGACAGGGTGTATCAGACTTCCACTATGTGGCAGCATGGTCCACTTAACAGGAGCATGAGCTTGTAAATATTGTTGTATCTTGAGGCCTGATATACTCTGTGTATATAAAAGAGGTAAGAACATGGATATATTTCATCTCTCTGAGTCACTTTTGTGGGAAACAATGATACTGATCAGTTACATATCTTTAAAAGAGAAAAATCACCTGATTTCCTCACTGCTATAACTGTTTGCTTCTAAAGTCTGAGGTGATTGTGGATCTCTAAGTGTTTCAAGTGAGAGACATATCTCAGAATGTCTGCAGTGGGATGATTTATATCAACTTCAGAAAATGTTTGTAAACTTAGGCAGATAAGATCTTGTGTACCTACACTTGCAAAAATAAATGGATTTGCAGAATGCCTGTGTTACTGCAGCATCACTCCTCAGCGATTGTCACACCACACTGAAGGAAAGAAGTAAAAATTTCAGGCTGCTTTTTACCAATAATATGAGGAGGAACAGAATTCTCACAGTGCAGGCATAAACATTAATATGCTTATTTGCCAATGTTTTTTATTAGGTGCATTGTACCGTATAACTATCTGAGCAAGAACTAAATTTCAATGCAAGTTGCTTTGATTTTTGCTTCAGCATATACAGAGGTATACAGAAATTTTAAAAAGACCTTTCATTTTTTTGGTAGCATTTTAGTTTGTCAAATCACAACCCCAATATTTATCTAGTGATCAGAGTATTCTTTCACTGCTGAAGGAAAAATATCTTTTCAGAGATATTACAAATATGGTGAGCAAGATATGTGCTTCACTGATGTGAAATACATCCGTGCCAGGAGTCAGGGACCAATTTCTACATAGGCAAGATCAGTTTCCCTTTTTAAATATACTTCACTAATTTTTACATAACAGAGTATGTTGTGCTGAAGATATTAACTCTACTTTTTGACCACGTTTGACTCATGTTTTACCTCCACCTTTTTAATATTTAACTGAGCTATTTTAAATGTATTTGTGGAAAATGACATTCTGTAAGCCATTAAGTTATACATTCAATTTATATAAAAATATAGGGATATATACCTTTTCACTATCTGTTCCATAGAAGAAGCATATAATTCAATAAAGGAGCATTTGAAAATGTATTCAGTAATTTCCAGACATAGTTCAAAACAAGTTCTCTGGATTGATACAAGTCCTGGGGCAATGCAACATACAGAACCACAAACTGTTCATGCCAAGCTAATTCTACTGCTGCTAAAATCAAGATAAAGGTTCTTGTGACAGGACCTGTTCCAGTATTTATGTTACCTCTACAAGCAAGTGAACAACAAAACCTTAGGCTGATTTAACAAACGATCACAAAAAAAATTCCTGTTAGGATTGTTTAGTAGATTTCTAAAAACATTGTCTTTGGGCTTCTACTGTTAATATTTATTTAAAAATGTTCCCATTTTAAAACTGTCCTGACACTTTTATACAGATAATGACATAGAAACAAGCAAAGAGAGGACTGGCCCTTCGAGCTCCCGGGCTTATCATGTATTTATTCATGTGCTGTTAATGACATTTGCATTCCTGAGATAGTTTTCCCCAACTTTACTTTACTAAAATTGAATTATTTGGAGATATATACCAGCCATGATCAGAGTTCCATAATACAGAAACAGCATATCAAAAAGTACAAAAAGACCACATTCAGTCTTGCAATTTCTTCCCTTTCCAACATTTGTCAGTGGAAGCACATGAGACTGCTTGTGCTTCCAGAAATTGCCATGTTCTAGTGCTGCTTACTTAAGCATGATATTTAACAAATAAAGCCATACCAAAATGTTCTGAAGATCAGGAAGCAGCACTCTTTCTGCACACAGCAACCTATAGCAGGGATTTACCCAGACATTTTTTCTATTCAGAATTGCTGCTGAACGTAGCCACAGAAATCCCACCTTAACTTATGCTGGTTGCAAAAGGACTGCAAGTTGTGTCTCTCATGGATCTCATTAACACCTGACCAGTCAGATGTTGGACCCCATTCTGACCTTATTTACACCGCACCACTGCTCACTTTGGCAGCCTGACTTACTCCAGTTTCAAACAAGACTAGTGTCAGACACCTTAAGAGATTGTTTCCATCCTTCCTTTTTCTTGTTTTTGACAGCATTGCCTAACACTGTGGCTTCCCTCAGACGTGTTTTTGTAACTGTCTCCTGCTGAATCAGCAGCCCCTCCTACTGACTGTAGCCACACCAGCTACATCAGGTTCACTGTTCTGTGAAACCACCTGTGAGTCCTAAACCACCCAGAGAAACCCTGCAATTCCAAAAGATTAGAGACCAAAATGTCAAGGGACCTTGAAAATTAGAGGGAGGTGAAGGAGGAGGGTATTCACACCAAGATAAGTCCCCAGCAGCAAACAATAAAACCAGCTCAAGTTTGAGTGAGTGGATGAATTTAACCCTAAAAAGGCTTTAAATTCCCTTTGTCACTGCTGGCTGAGGAATGCTGGCATCTGCAATGGCAGGCACTGTTCCTAGACTTGTCCAGGTGCCTCCTTGAGTCTACAAAGGTTTATGCTGAAATCACTGGGCCTTCACAAAGACTGTTCCTTCCCTCTAGTAAGGTCATGGCATAACTACCCTATGGAAAATGGTACTGAGGCACTCGGAAACCTGTCCTGGAGGAGAGTCTGTGACTCTCCACAGAACAACTCTTTGCCTTCAGATCTCTTCTCAACTCTTTGTGAGTACAAATGCAGTCTTAAACTTGCTGCCTTCATGAAACATTTTGATCACCTGCACAACATAGGTCAGATGTTGTATGAGAATGACCCTCACTTGTATTGAATTAGGACATTTTAAAATATTCACACTCTGCTTTCTATGTTTTCAGTGTTAGACAGTCCCTGTCATCAGTGTTCAATGTCTCCCTTTTGGAAACCTACACTTCGTATCACCTGAGCTTGTCTAATTTCAGCAGTTACTCAATTTGATTCTTATTTATTTTCAGACTGAAGATTCCCTTATCAATGTAGACACATAATATAATCCTCTAGACTTCTGTTATGTAAATTATAGTAACAGTAATTTATCATAAGTATCGTATGATACAAAACCACAAAGCAGCTTTTCCCAAAGACAGAATATTACTGAACATTTGTACCATTATTTATAATTATATCTGATTTTATTAATTACAGATAGTACACTAAAACCACACACCGAGGATCTTCTGCTCTTGGCATTTTAAAAATATAAAGTTCAAACTGTTCTTACAGTTTCTAATTTATAGTCATCAACAGAAATCTATCCTTTCTTCAGCTTTACTTCTGTACACAAAGCCTTTGTTACATATCTGTATATATCTTTTAGTAATTATTTTCACTTTCTTTCCAAACAACAGCAGCAAACCCCACCTACAATCCCATTGCCCTTGATTTCCTGATATTTAACAAAAAAATTCAAACATTCTGAAACTATGAATGTTTCTATTAAAACCATAAAACCTTAACTTAATTTACATCTCTATTATTAATGTTGTTATTATTTGCAGTCACCATGCAAGTTTTAATCTTGGTAATATATTTATTCTGACTAGATATTCTAACCAGGGGCTTGATTAGCTGCTTGGTTCTCCTGTTTATACAGGTCACCTACCAGAAGATTTGTGTGCCATAACACTGATCCTTTTCTATGTGAGACCATACATTTTCAAATCATGAATGACAGTGAAATAAGTAAACCCACTAAATTAAAGTAGACTGCAATCCTTTTTCTTTTCATCCATTCAGGTTTTCCTAAATAAGTTATTATCTGCTATTATAATTTCCCAGTCATGCAAGTCTTCCCACCAGGGTCTGGTAGCAACTTTGGTCAAACTTATTATTAGCAAGAAATTACAATCCTTAATTGTTTATTAGAAATTCAGAATTGTTTCTTATCTGTGTATTCGATATTGCATAATATCATATATATGATACTTAATTGGTTTCCCTGCTGACAATTATGTTCATTTGAATGTAAATTAAGAGTGATCATACAACTGGATATTGTTTGTTTCAACTGTATTTCTACCTAAATGAACTCCCTTGTGTCAAGGATATCCCTCTGTACTTCCAAAATCAATATAGTCTTGATCCTTTCTTGATGGGAGTTCCCAAACCAAACAAACAAACAAGTACAACCAGGAAAGGCCATCACTGACACTGAAAGCCAACTAAGGTTAACTAATCAGTGCAGATTTTCCAAAGTTCATATCACTCAGAAACTCCCAGTCTGACATTTCATGGCCAAAATGCAGATCTGTCTTGGTATTCTGGTTCTGACTAATTTATCTCATAAAACTCATGACAAACACCAGAACTGTTGTACACAGATTTGAAGCTTTTAGTCAATGTATAGAAATCATACTCCATACAAAACAATGAGCATTATTTTCCAGACAGTCATGAAGCCATAGGAGTGTCAGTTGGAAGGAAACACTGGAGGTCAGTTAGTCCAGCCTCCCATTCAGGCAGGGACTGCTGTCAGAAATGAACAGCCATGCCTTTCTGCAGCTGATTCTTAAAAACCTGCACAGACACCACATCTGGACAACCTGTTCCATTTGTGTAGCCACATCTGGAATGCCATTGTTCACAGTAAGTGAAGATTCAGAACAACATATTTTGAAGATCCATAAACATCAGAGATTTACAAGGGGTCTTGAAAGCTAAATGTCCATCTTATTTAGGTATGGATGCTCATATCTGATGGTACATGTATGACAAGACTTTGGTCCATGTCAGCCTATAATATGCATTTCTATCACAGTCAATATAATCTTTTCAGGTAACTCCAGATGCCCATAACCTCTGATTCGTCACCTCAGAGGAAAAAAGAAAGTATCATTAGTGCCACAAGACTAAAGATACCAGTACACAGCATTGCACTGCAGAGTAATAATAAGCTGAACTTTCAAGATATTCAAAGTCTGTTGGTTTTTTTTCCAAAACTCCCGAAGCAAATTTACTTTTGAACTCTTCCTACTATCTTTTGCCTGTCAGTACCGGTCATCCATGTTTTTTTGGATGAATACATCTCAATTAGTACAACGGAGACAAATGAAATGCCTGTGGATATACACATGCATTAAATAGCTGTGCATGCTCAGAATCACTAAGGGATAAAAGAACTGGCCAATCAGAATCAAGCACAGAAATGGAAATCTTACATGAAGGGTTGATGTCATTGTTTCAATAATATTCCAGGGGGAAAGGTTCTAAAATTCTAGCTGAAAACTTTTGAGGGTAGTCTCTCAGAGAATATATATATATATGTGTGTGTGTGTATACATGTATGTGTTTATGTGTGCTCATATGGCCCTGTGTTTTCAATGTAACCATAGCAATCAAGTCATTTTCTTTTAGGTCAGCCATACTAATCTAGTTATCACTGCAGTAGGATTCCTAGCAGTAGGCAAACGATGTAGTTTTAAGTCATCTAGATTACTGCAGATGACAGTTATAGTGAAAAGACAGACCAAAATGTTTTCCCAGGAGGTGTGTACTCAACATTGCCCACAGACTGACCAATTGCAACCTTTTCAGCACCTCTTTGAAGGAGTAAGGAAGGATAGGCTATTACCCCCAGATAAGGGTTATATAGACATCATAGCCTAGAATTAATGGTTATAAGCTAGAATTAACCTAGTAGCACTCGAACTGTTATGACACAGAGGTCAGCACTGTGTCGGGCAACTAAAGAAACCATGAGTCTAAACAGTTTTGCAGTGGAAAATTATAACTTCCCTCTACCGAGCAGAAACTACATGAAGATGATACTCAAGGTGCATAAAACAGTACAGTAATCAAAGATGGTCAGGCAAAATGCTGCCACTTGCAAAATGCTGCCACTTACAATATGTCACACAGCACCTACAGAGTCTGGAAGTTGCTAAATTCAGGCAGTCACCAGAGAGGTTTGCAAGTTCAAAACCTCAATTTTACGTATTCAAAGTGGGTGGAAATCCATGGCAGAGTTAGGCAGGGCTGAAAGGACCACAGGGGCTTTGTGGAAAGGGGAAGAAATGGCTTTGGAATTGGATGTGGCTGTGCATAATCAGCTTAGTGTTTGGGAAGTATCAGGCTGCTTTGGAGTGGGGATTGAGGAACTCCAGGAGAGGCTGAGGTTGCCGTGGGCCAGCCTCCTGCCCCAGCAGAACACTGAATAGATTTCAGACTAGAAACACCCTCAGGACTGGTATGAATACACCTACACCACTTCTCACACTGGACCAAGCAGTAGAGTCTGCAGTTTTCAAATGTGCAAGCACGGGTCTTATCTGCACTGATACCTGTTTCCAGTTACATTTAGACTACCTGGAAAAAAGGTGCCACTGAACAACTTGTTATGGGAACTCAGTTTCACTTACAGCCTTCGTAAAAGAACCTGCTCCCTTTTCCAAAACACTTGGTGGAAGAAATAATTGGTAGACAATCCTGATCTGTGAAATACATGTTCAGAACTGAATCTGGTTTTTATTATTCCTTGACCACTCCACTGACTTTTTTGCCTTCCTAGCTGCATTCAAGGTTTCAAAATTTTTACTAAAATCATTTAATGAGACTTCTTACATAGTAAAATGTTCAATGGTCATAGGTTAAATAAGATCAGTGTCAGCTATTGCCATTCATAGAGATTATATATATATATGCAGATGGAGTCAGGTACCACGGAAAACGGTTAATGTCGAGAATGTATCGACTAATTCTTGGCTCTGTTCTTCAAAAGAAAACAGGTTCAGTAAATTAATCATGTCGTTTTAAAGATTACTTCACTTCCATACTTCCTTCATCTTGTAAGTTTGTGTTTCCACCTTTCCCTGCTCAAGAGATTGGGGACTTTCTTAATTTCACACAGGGAAGACTATAGCTTCACTTATGATCAAATTCAAATCTGCAAAACTCAGGAAACAGTTAAGTTCAAGGTTATATCCCACTATCAAGTTATAGAATTACTATGTTCATTAATACAGCTATGGTTGAATAACCCCAATGTGGTTACCACTGAAACAGCTCTGGAAAAAAGCACTATGCCTTCTTCAAAAAGGCATATGAAATTTCTGAAGTTCTACATCAACAATTCTGTTTGTTTTTACAAAACATTTACTGTTTTGTAAATTTTACCTAACGGACCATAGAGATAACACTTTTTCAGGCTAAATGAATTAGTGTTTGCTGGACCAATTTCATCACTATACAGTGGATATAGATTATGTGTGAAAGGGGGTGAACTGAAATCTAATTAGATTTCATTTTAAATCTAGCTGCTGCAATTATGACTTCTGAATAAAAGTGGTTGTTATTTAGCAGGGTAGCCTAAGCAATGCACATAATTATTATAATTATTATGTACCTAATGATATCTAATAGGAGTCAGCATTGTAAATAAATGCTGTAGACTGTTCAGCAGGGTGGCCTGCACTTTGCAGAAAACTAAATAACAAAGGTTAATAAATATGTTTGTAGATGATTGTTTTACAGGAACCCTGGGCAGCACTATCTGTTGGAGATTAGCTACATTAGGACTCAACAGACCAGAAAACATCCAGAATAATAGTCTTGGTACTAGCTTATAGATGCAGTGTATTAAAATAGCTAAACCAAATTCCTTCTGTTCCCAATTCCTGATTTTCCTTAAGTATAGGCTACAGTGGTTTTTTGTTTTGGTTCTTTGTTTTTAATAAGATCACTTAGTGGACACAACTTCTTTAATGCTGTAAATCAGTGAATGTGAAATCAACCAGCCAATCAGTTCTTCTGTTCCAAGCTCTTTTTTAATTCTCAGAATTTAAGAATATAAAATGGATGCTGCTGTTTGAAGTGTGAATTACAATAGCTGCAGATGCTGCCTAACCCCTATTTGCACTGTATTAGCAGAAGAATTGTATTTATGTAATGAAGACAATGTCCACCGCTGATATAGATGACACAGTAAAGATTTAAAATTGCATGTGTTTGCAAAGTGCATTTCAGAACCTTCAATTTCCAAAGTCCATTGTGTTTTCAATTATCTTCCCACCCAGGCAAACTAGGGAGAGACTAATCAAGCATAATGTCCTCACATACTTCCCACTATGCCTTCCTTAGAGAGGTCAAAGGGTACTGTCAGATCACGATTGCAGCTTGCTCTGCCATGGGAAACACTGGTATGATTTACAGTTTATAGTCTCCATCACTAAATGTAGCCATTAGTAACAGTATGCTTAGCTACAAAATAAGCATTTATTATTTAAAGTTTTCCCACATGATTTTTGAGATAATTTTAGCATTTTTAAATTACTTTGGTAGTGGTCAGTTAGCTTTCAGAGAACAAAAAATACCAGCCTGGGGTAAATGTTCCAGTAATGTACTTAAGGCTCATGCATTGATCTGACTGTAAATATTTGTTTTTTGAATAACACATGTAATACAGGCTGCAAACGAGGGGAAAGGGTATGCATCTCTCACATGTTAGTGTAGATGGGTTATTAACTGATTGGTGCCCTAGAATAAAAGGGCATAATCCAGACAGTCACCTAATTGCCTGCTGAATTGGAGGTTTGTAGGTCGTCACATAAACCTATCCCCAAGAGAACCTTCCATCAGAGATGAGAACTGGCCACTCACTCACTCATCTCTGTGCTGAGACTGCTCATGCTAAAAGATCACTGCAGGGACACCTTCCACAACATCAGGTCGCTCCATCTAACCAGTCCTTCAACAGTTCCAGGAATGGGACATCCACAGGTTCTTTGGGCAATCTGTTCCAGTGCCTCACCATCCTTGCAGTGAAGATTTTCTTCCTTATCTAATCTAAATCTACCTTCTTTCAGTGCACTGACATCTTCCCAAACCCAAATGAATACTTTCATTACTGTTCTACACACATTCATCAGTGCATCCAGGATTTGGTAACATGCTACTAAAGACAAATTCTACTTCCAGTGAAAATTAACTCAGTTTGCCCAATCACCAACTTTGACAACTCTGCCCCTAGCTTCAGATCTTCCTAAATTCCTCATTTGCTCATACCCACAGGACTCTTGCAATGCCTTCCCCAGAGGGGTTTCTTCAACAGTGTGAAGAGTAGCTGCTTGGCACTCAGTATCAGGGCATCTGGGGAGGAGGAGATGTAAAGGGTAAAGGGTAAAAATCATCCAACTGATGTATGTGCTCTTTCCTGCATTCAGTTAGTGGAAGGCAGAGCAGCTCAGGAGTTCTGTCCCACTATCATACACAAGCCAGAAATGCATAACTAGAAAAAGTACAACATGTCCCTCTGAATATGATCCTTTAAATATGTGAAGCATATATCAATAACAATAATGAATTATTGCCTTTTACCTAAGTTGGGTGCATGAGAATCTACTAAAGGTGCAGCTGCCACAGTGAAAATAATCGATCAACTGAACATTACTTCACAATATTAAAAAAGGTTGCAATGCTTTCAGAACAAGCAAGAGGTTCAGCTTTCAATACAGGAATAATGTGAAATTATGAAGTTTGTTCAGCTCAGAAAAAACATTATTTTTAATCACAATGTTTTTTAAGCCACAAATGGAAATAATTTTAACAAATCATGAATTAAAGATATGCTTTGAAATTGAGTTCAGCATCCTAAAAGCATATATAATACATCTATACAGCAAAGTTAGGCACTAATGTAAACCAAGTTCTATTTACATTTTGATTGCTACCTCATACCTATCAATTAATGTACTGTATTCATAAAACACAACCTTCAACACCCAGAACTTCCATTTCAGGCTCAGTCTCTACTGACTACTTCATTGGCAATGCTATGTGTGAAGTTAAGTACAGTACTTCTCTTTTTATCTATCTAAAATTTATTTTTCTAAAGTTATCTCAACCAATTTTTCTTAAGCAAATTTCATGCCTTAAAAAATACAACCTAACAGAGCATTAAAGCAACAAGCAGGAGCCTGGTGTGTACACATTAAGAGACTCTAATGAATCACATTTGAAGTCACAAAACCAATTTTTTCACTGATCTCAGTAATATTTTGATCCAGAGAACATTTTCCTCATTAAAAAAAACCCAAACAAACCCAAAACCAAACTTTACTTTCCATTGGCTTTAACAGAAATTTTTGGTATGCATAGCCAACAAATTTGGTCTACCTGTGAGACTCTGACAATAAGAATACAAGGGAGGTCAAAGGGCTTAAAGAGTGACTCAGTGAATAAAACTGCCCACAAAAGAGGCCAAACCCCAATTCTTTTTACATCCACATGATTTCAATAGTATTATGAAGGTGAACAAGGGAAGCTGAATTGGTGTTACTGTGCTTGATTATATATGACTGACCTGCAGAACAATACAGAATATGCCCCAAATGATGGATTTGATTAGACAGATAGCAAGTTGAATATACAGATGGAAAAAAAATTATCACTAAAAATTGCAAAGGTCATCTCTCTTTATAAATACAAAACACACACACAACCCATGAATGTTATGGAACTAAACCCACTCCTCTCTCTCTCACCCACTTAAATCAGCACTCTCAGTAATCTGAATTCAGGTTATTGATTACTCTAGCTGCTAGGAAGGAGGTGGTTGCTTACACTGAAAGAAAGAACTCAGCGTGTGGGAGAAGGGCCTTTCAGAACAAACCACAGTTCGGTGCTTCAAACTTCTTTAAAGCAAGGAAGATTACTTATTTAAAACAGGTTGAGTGTTTGTACTTTGTTCTGTGTTCAAATCCCTTGATAGCCACCATGTGTCTTTCCCCTGAAGCTGGTGCTCTGAATGTAAATGGTTTGTTAGTCATGGCTACACTGGGCTATTTAAGCAGATCAGAGGCTGCACAGAACAACACCAGTGTGAAGTGAGGAATAGAAACTGTATTGCTTTGAGAAAGAATGAAGCCATAAGGAACTTAGCACGCTAAAACAGGGCTAGGGCATGCATGTGGGCAGTACAGCTGGCGGAGTCAGCCATCACTTGTATGCAAATGCATTGATGAAAAGCTTTGTGCCGTGGCAGTGGGTCAATGCCCACTGGGGTGGATTTCATGGCATAGCCACCGAGCTCCTGAAAGATCGGGTTGCAGCATCTCAGCTGAAAAGATCTCTTGCAGTGATCATTTCAAAATCTGGCTCTAGTGGTATCAGTTATACTGGATGAGACTACAAATTTGTTCCAGTAACTAGAGCTTTTTCGTATTTACTGCACATCCCCCAAGGGCCTCCTCCTCAAGGAGAAAGTCTGGTGCACAGTATTGGGAAGCTACATTTGGGAGCTTTTCTCTCAAAGCACTCTATACATTTGACAGTTTTCTGTGGAACTGGCACACCCATGTCAGTGCTACCTTGGCAAACGAACCTCCTCACTAAGGTGCCTCAGTTCCGCACTGTGCTGCTCAGGGTGTATAGGAAATTAACCATTAATGCTGAGGAATCAAACCCGCCTACCTCCAATGATGAATCTCAACATGCTATTGAAAAGCTTGCAGGATGTCTAACATACAGATGACTGAGGAGGTTTCCCTAGTTACCAGATCAAGAGATCAGTCATTGACTCTTCTAAGCAATAACTTCAGAAAGCACCTTCTGGAACAGAATTCCAAGAGCACTACTGAGACAGTCCTTTCCACATGAGCTCCATTTTTCCTGCTATTTCAATTTCCAAATTAGATCTTTGGAATCATCCTGTGGCTACTTCACTGACACACTACAACTTAAGACATGCCAGACACCCCCAGCAGTCAGCAAAGCTGCCTTTCTTAAAATCAAAGAATCAGGATTTGGAAAGAAGAGATTGTTGCCATAGGCATAGGCAGAAATAAGGAACAGGCACAGGCAACTACAGCATCTTGAACATTACTATCAAGCTGCCCAAAAAAGAGTCTCTTCTTATTTCCAGACGAGTTATTGCGAGGTTCCATCACGTGTTACCAGTCCTGGCACAACTGCAATAAGGTTATTAGGTAGATATAAACATACTTAGTAACAGTGTTACTGATGACAGTATGGAAAAAAGGAAGCACAAGCCACCAGCAGTGGCATTTGGGGAAAAATGCACCTACTGGTTTCTTGCAACGATTTGTTGAACTCAAAGTCTTACATTGTTTTGTTTCTCCCAACAGGAAATTCTTAAGGAATAACAACAAAAAGCCCCCCCAACGCCATATAGAATTGAATAGTTTTGTTGTTTTGGAACCTTGTTGCCAATAGCTCTCAAAGACTACCACAAAAGCCACCTGGATCTGAAGGTTGATTACAGTAACAGTGGATGAGAGAGGTGAGGAGAGGCTTATGGCTCTGGTGAGATTTCATGCTTTATGCTTTTCTTGATGTCCTGAGGATTCTGACATAAGAGCAAGCAGAAGCATTGCTCAAGAGGATGAATGCAACATTATTTTGCCTTTATTCCTAGAGAAGGAGGTGTTGTTCAGCATCTCACCTCAGCCAGCAGAATGCAGTTTGGGTCAGAGGGGTTCCATTGCTTTCTGTTTGCAGCCTCAGTTTGTTTCCTAGTGCTGCACAGCAACTGCTCACCTCTAAACACTCCCAATAATCCTCTGGTCAAGGTTCCTTAGGGATATTGATTTGTTTCAAAGAAATATACAATGGCAAAAGGAAAAGACAAACCACATTTTATTACATGCAGTTCTCCACCAAAGGCAGACTGCAGTTTTAGTTAAGTCAACTAGATGGACAGAAGCACCATTCCATCAGGGAGTAAACTGCTCTCCATCCAGATGTTAGCACACAGATGGCCAGAACACTGTGTATGAATCATTTTTCAAACTAGCATCCATTGACAATTGCAACTTGTGGTGTTACTCATTTTGCTTGCAGAAAGAGAAGGCGGTGTAGAGGTGCTTCAATTCAGAAACACCAGTTACCAACAGAAAGTAACAGTGTGGGCACATACACACGTGGATGTAAACTCTTGAATCTGTTAATACGCTCCTCTCCCTCCTACATTGCCAGGGCAACTCTACTGCCCACCTGCACACCATGTGGCTCTGGCTCCTAGTGAACAGTGAGGCCAGGCCACTGACTTCATTTCACTCTTGCACATTTACACAGCAACATGTGACAGATGATCGACTGAGATCAAGATAGAGGAGGAAGATAACATCAGAGTTTGCCTGTTCATACAGCTGCTGACCACCTTTCACTCTTCCCAGAACTTAGACCCTATAGCACCAAAGCAATACAGGACTGTCACAGTCTTCAGTTCCTGCTGCCTGCTACAAAACTGGTACCTCACAACTAAAACCTGTGATTAAGAGAACTGACAATCACAGCAAATCCCAGAAACTCTTTGAATATGCCTTTAGTTTTCATTTTCTGATGTTCTGTTGTGGTTTTCTTTTTGCTGTTGCACAACCTTTTGCCTTTCTCTCTACCCATGTTCCCCTCACTCAACTGAGAAAAATCACAAGATTGAATTTAATCCCACAAACAACGGCAGCTTTTTTTTTTCTTGACCAGGCAATATTTTCAGGGAGAAAAAACATTTGATCTTTTAAATTTTAAATAATGTTTTGTTTAAAACCTTAGCCATGTTCAATTATAATTAAAAAGCCCGATTATTAAAAAAATCAACTGACTGAAACCAATGATTCACAGGCATGTTAAACCACAGATCTGATAAGCTTGATTACTCTGATGTATTGCCATGTATATAAATACTGGTGGTAACTCTAAATGAGCTGCCACCTCTATGCTGCAGGTGTGCATTCAGAAACACAAGCTCAGGTGTGCATTCAGAAACACGAGCTCTGGCACCAGAAAGCTCCACAAAGTGAAGGCAATAAAAGTGCAGTATCACCTCACTACCCTGCTTCTGACTGCAGAGGTGGGTTATCCCAGGTTAGCTCAGAGATCCTTTGCAGAGCAGCACACCCTTATATGCTGTGCTTTAGGACTCAGTCCTAAGACCTCAAACCCCAAGTGGCTCAAAAGAGAATACAGGCTTTTCAATTCACGTATATTGTTTAAACTCAGCTTTCTCTTAGTGTGCAACCCACTATTTTAGACCTGACTTGATACCTTCTATTTCCATATGCTTTTATTTATGTAGTATTTTGGTTAACTTGATAGCAAATCTTTGTCTTCTACTGCCTAGAATACCAACATCTTCAGAAATACTCCAGAAACTAATACCCAGATGAAACTTCAGCAGATTGCAATCCCATATTTACCTATATGCTTTTTCCTTTGTCTCCAAATTTTGTTCAAGAATCCTTTATCACTCTTCTATAAAGAATTTTGATTAACTTCCATTAAGTGACTAATTCCTCAGATGTTATATTTCTGAGTGGTTCCATTGATGTATGACAATTACACCAGCTGACAAACAGCCACTGCATTACAAAAGAAATCCATATTTTTAATGACTCCCTTGCTGTCCTCCATGTACGTGTGCATGGCATGACACACAGCTTTCTACCATCTGCACCTCTTCCTTTATAGATACGCATTTTGTTTTATAAATTGCTTGGCTGTGAGGTATCTTGACATTTGACATAACAGCAGGGCTGGGGGGGAGTGTAAGTGCTGATCATTAGATTATTGTTGAAGTATTCTCTCCTTTCCTCCCCTGCTCCCTGTGTTCCCTGGAGACACAGGTGTTAATAAAATCAAACAAAATGAAAATGGGTAAATTATTGCAAGCTATGAACACCTACATTGTGCCATGCCTCACTAGTTTCCAATACCACCTCATTCTTGAGACAACCGAAGAAAAAGATGCAATTTCATCGTGTAGACTGGGTAGTATAAGGAAAGGACAAAAGAGACAAGATATTGCAATCCAAAGGTCAGTGACCCACTCCCTTGTATAATTATAGCATTTCATTTATATCCTACGAATCTGTCTTTGGATGGCTGATAGTAAATTAGTAGCTAAAAAAGGGCAATTTTGAAAATTCCTTAATAACTGGTAATTTAGTTCTAAACCCAGAGCATCATATAAGGAGATGAGCACAACTACTAGTGTGTAATTTCTTTTCCAAAAATAATTTAAAAAATACTCAAATACTTAGATCAGATCTAGATCTGTGTCTCACTGCTTTACTTCGGTAATCTTGAAAACAGATTTAATACTTAATCTAAACACCACGTAGATTTTGTAGAGCTTCAAGGGTCTGAACCATTCCTGAGTGTAATACACATCCAATTCCATCTTCCATGATGGATGCATTTTATACATTTTTGAAATGTAAGCAGAATATTTTTGTGCTGCATCCCTCATTTCCCACAATCAAGCACATGCTAAACTCTTCCAAGAAGGTTTCATGCAGTAACAAAAACTTTGTAAAAATATTAATGTTGGACTTTTTGCTAATACATATTAACATCTTATACCTAGATTTGATGGTGGCCCACCTTTAGTAAGGAGTGGAGACCATCATTTTAACAGCCTGTTGTAATTGGAGTAGTATTGTACAGCTCTCTGCAGTGTCATCTGCTGTACAACCAGATGAGCACAATAAGAAATAAATTCTAGATCTGTAGATCTGACCAAAGAATCCCTCAGCCTGTATTCATTCAGTCTATCATGCAACACCAAGGAGTTCCCAGGCTCACTCTTTCTGACACAGAAAAGTTTCACACTTAGATGCAAGGTACTAAAATGCCATAAATTATAAAATTTTATAAGAAACGGAATGGAAGACAATTTTCTCTAAAGGGCTGGTGGAACAGAACAAATCAAATGCTGCCTGTTAAGAATACTGAAAACTTAACTATTAAGGCCAGATACTTGAGAGAGCTACAACCCCTACAACTGCTGGCAGCCAGTCCCAGGTCACACCCATTTCATTTACATTCTAAATATTGACCAGAACTTTGAATTCAAGACTACAGCTTCTTAGAAACAACCCAATAACTTTCCACTTGAAAAACTGTCTAACTGTATTTATTTCAACCAGACCACAGTAATTAATATTTATGAGGATGAGTGAAAGAAGGATGCTCATAGCAAAAAGGGGATTATGAAAACACAAGAATGTGTGAAGATGCCGATGGGACTGAACAAATGGCACCTGAGACATGCACACAGCAGCCCACAAAGTGAGAAAAGAACAGGACAAAAGTATATATGTAGCTGCCTATATAGAGAGGCACAGCAATACCTCTTTTTGAGCTTTGTTCCACGTGTAGTCCAGAAGAAGTTTTGATACTCGTACCAAATACATTTACCACCACTTATTTAATGGGTTTATTTGACTGTTACAGACACCAGCATCTGAGACATCTCTGATTTCAGGCTAATCAAAGTAACAGTGGCTGGCACATGTTACGTTCTTCAGTGGTAAGTACTAGATCTGTTACGGGTTTTAAATGTGCATGTGTTGCATATTTCTGGATTTATATCTTACATGAATATGACCAATAAAAAGTGGACAGAAGAAGAGAGCTCCGGAAAGAGCTTGTCAACAGTATTTTCAGGTGGAAAAAAATGAAAAATAGGTAGGTTTGATCTGCAGAATGTGAAGTGTACAAAGTACAACAATTAAAACAGAAGGGCAGATACTCTGAGCTCATTAAAATTTCTTTTGAAGATGAAAGTCATTAGATTTCAATGAGACCTTGGAGCAGAAGCTCACATTGACATGAGAATATTTAACCTGTAGTCTACAGTGCTTCAAGCAACTGATAGTATGATAAATAATTGCTTGGCTGTAGTAACCACATAGAAGGAAAAAAAGGATTACCCTAATCAAATACAGTCAGCGTGGTGTTGCCTGTCTCTGCGCTCCACATTTCATTCTGGAAGTTTGCAGTTATAAAAACGGAAATCCTGAGTTCTTAAAGAGGAAATTGTAAAGGATTTATTTTCCTGCCACCTCCAAGAAAACTTTGATAACATTCAGGGTCAATCCTTCAGCTGGCATGATCAGCATAGCTGTGTGGAAGCCAGTGGACCATTGCCAATTTATAACAGCTGAATGTCTGGTATTACTACAGGGACAACTTCATTTTACAATTTTTATCTCTATCCTTTTTTTTTTTTTTCTCTTCTCTTTAAATTAGGGTCATTCATTAATAGCCAAATACAGTATTTGTTGTTGTCAGGAATACCTGTTCTTCAATGTACAACACTCATTTTCATGTTAGTGAGTTGCATTGGTGATTAATTCTTGCTCATATTTCAGTACCAAAGCAAAGCACACGCCAGGACCATACAGTGCCCTACAGGTACTTTTTTATGTTATATCTAGTAGACAAAGGGGAACTCCCTCCACTTGGGCTCAGAGCTGAAAAAAAGCAAATACTGATCTTAACAGAGGACTAAAACACAGATAATAGATCCTCTTGAAAAGGCAGAGCAAGCTTGTCTTAAGCAGCAATATGATGCTAAACAGTGCTTTACAGTTAGTTTACTGTGAAGAAATGAGAAGGGTCAGAGAAGAGAAGACACTTGCACAAATAAAGGCTCCATGCCATAAGCCAGTGACAAAACCAGGATTCTCTTGCAGGTTATCCCACTGGACAGTGCCCATGCAGTCAGGGGTGGAAGCACAGTATGCCCTTTCTCACAGGAGAAGATGGCATTTCCGTAAGAAGCCATATGTAAAGGCAGTGGGAAAAAAACTTCAAAGCATTTCCTAGTCAATCTCTTTGCACTTTCCTAAACACCCAGATCCTGAATACACAGTGCTCAGGAATGTTGTACCAAGCCCTGATCCCTATATAAAATACTGCTATAGAAGAACCTACTTTTCTTTTTTAGCATATAGGTGCTCACTGCATGACTCAAGAGGATAAAATTAAGACAACACTGCGCTAAGAGATTGCCCCTGAAGGGCTGTGCAGGCAGCTTTCATTTCATTTAGCACACACTACACAAATTTCATACCTTTCTAATCCTAGGCAGTGCTTCCTTGAGCCCAGAATTCTTTCTTCTAACAAAAAGATAAAACCTTTATGGCTTACTCTGAACCTGGTGTCAGCAAGCAGTGGCCTCAGTGGCTCAGTCCATAGTGAAAGAGCTCATGGGTACCACCCCCCCAAAGCAGCCCCACTCACTCACCAGCCCACTGACACATCTCTTCACATCCCCATGGCTCCTGAGCTGGATGCAGTCAGCAACCTTTTCTGACCAAACTCAAAAATGGCAGCTTCCTCAAATCAAGTTCCTGCTGTTTCACTTCACAGCTTTCTCTCGTTAAGGTAACGAGACACAACTCCCAGGCTCTCCTTACCACTGTCCTGCCAGTACTGGTAGGGAATCAATTCCACTGTAGTTGTGTAACACACAAAAACCAAATTCTGAAAAGAAGTCATGTAGGAAGGAAAAATGAAAACATTTTATCCTGCATATGTTGAAAAAAGCAGTTATTTTCTTCCATTTTTCCCCTATAAAGAAAATGCTGATTCTGTGACTCCTCTTAATTTTGTCAACAATCTTCTATGCCTTCTTTGTCAAAGTACATTTCTGACTGACCTGAGTTCCATAAACAGGCTTTTGTAGGTCCACAGAACAGCCAAGAAGCCTGTTGGTAAGCTATTGCTAGTGTGATGCTACACCAATATCCACTCACTTCTAAAAAGAAAATAAAGGGGGGAAAAAACCCTCTGATCTATGAATAAAATATGTAAATAAAAACCTAGCTACCTTTAGCTAAAATAGCCCTAAAAACAATATCCCAAGAGATTATAGCTCTAGGGCTGGAAGAAAAGTCACTGGACAAAGATGGAGAGGGGAGTAGTCAGGAAAGAAGTCAAG
Source organism: Pseudopipra pipra (assembly GCF_036250125.1). Lineage (NCBI taxonomy): Eukaryota > Metazoa > Chordata > Aves > Passeriformes > Pipridae > Pseudopipra > Pseudopipra pipra. The sequence goes on from NC_087562.1 coordinate 11,339,470, forward strand.
TCAGAAATCAGAAGTCCTGTGGGAACCTGGCAGAGAGGCCATGCAGGCTGAGCTAATGCCATCACTGGGAAAGGGGAAATGTGGATGGTCTCCTTCAGTCAGCTTGTGCAATCTTCCAGAAAGATCTGATTAATTCAAGGAACGAAGTTGTAGCTGGTTTATTTCTCTCCTTAGTAATAACAGCTTTACTAAACTTCAGATTTATCTTTGCCACAACAAAAAAAAACAAACCAAACCACCCAACCAGCCAAACACAAAACAACAAAAAACCATACATACACACCCTCCCCAAACTATCTCTTTAAAAAAGAATCCATTTCAGTAAAATATCTCCCCAAATCCCAACATCAGCAAGGTTTGTTTCAAGAGAACAATTTAAAAGCCACATTTACTCTTTAAATAAGTGGTCAAATACCACTGAAATTGTGGTACTTGCAAATAAATTTTAAATTTAACCTCTTGGATGCACATATGCCTGCCCCAGTAGTGCATGGTTACAGTGAAGATCATTATAGGGGAGACATTTTTGTCTGTATGCTACATATTATTTTCCAACTGCAGTATACAAAAAGAATTATTTGAACAATGAACTAAGTAATTAAAGCTTGACAGAAAAGGCTTTGGAAAGTCAGTTTTTTATTTAAATGAGAATGGAATGTTTGGAAAAGATTATGAGGGATGACCTTCAAAACTACTCAAAGGATCCACCATTCCAATAATTTGCTCATTTGACTGGTAATGGAAACAACCATAGTTCCATTTCTTGCTCTGGTTTAACATGCTCAGTCTGCATTTCTCTTTCTCAGGTGACTGCCTGGACCACCACTGTCGTGTTTGGGCATATTTGTGTTGATGTGCTTTTCTAGACCTTTTACAAAATATTGATGAAAATACCCACTGAATTACGTTTTCCCACAAATCATTTGCAAGGGAAGGTGAACCCCAAAGTTAAGAATAACCCATCATCCGAGAATGTACTCTGTTAACCAGTGATAACTGAGAGCTAAACACTACAACCTTTCAGAAAAATTTGTTTTTATTGAATCCTGAGATTTCACCTTGATAAGCACTAACTACCAGGCTAGTATCTGTTTTGTTGCAAAGGAGGTATTTTGCTATCTTTTTTTTTTTTTTTTTCTGGACATTCCACTACTGGTGAAATTGAGAAAAGCTTGTTAGGAGACTATATCACTGGAATATTCCCTATCTGCTCCCGTGTGAGTGGCGGTTTTGCACAGAAATGTGAATTTATTTTGTTACATTTAGTTGCTGAAAAAATGTTGGTGTACAAGATCTCGTGTGGCAATTCCTTCTGTGACTGTTCTATGGTAAGAGCAGTAAAGACAAGGCCATGACAGTGGGTCACTATGATAAAACTTTGCCCCAGTCACAGGCAAAAGTTTCAGTTGAACCATGTGCTCCGCATTTGCAAACACTATTAAAAACAGGTTTTATTAACAACAATAAAACCTCCCCGGAATTCAGAAAAAAACCCTCCTATTATAACTTTAAATAATTCAAGCAAATCAAACACCTTCCGGAATATATTCTGAGATAAGAATGTTTTCTAATTATTTGAGAAAGGAAGGGGAAAAAAAGGCTTAAATATTAGGGTAAACTTAGATAAAATCCTCCCAGTACATCAATGAGTAGCTGTCACTCTAAACACTGCACATTTAAGATTCCTACGTCAAAATAAAGATACTTTGCTGGTTTGTTACTGTGCAGCCCCACAACCAGACTATCTAGGACTAAATCTGAAAACAGAATTCAGGCACACTGTAGCATTTAATGTTTAGAAAATCCTTTGCCCTTGTAGTATTCGTAATCTTATTATGTTAAATTTAGCTGGTCGAATTCTGCTCTTACTTGTACTTCACATCTGTCAACTTAGAGTGTACAATGCATACATCAAGGCAGCATTTAGCTCAGCACAGGGAGAGATTTGATATTTGAAATACATTTTATCTTTTGAAAGGCATACTTTTCCCAATAATAAATGTTGAAACAAAGTTCCCCAGGGTCATGCAGTCTGCGTTCTTTCCCACTCAGCTGAAGATGATATTAAGGAGCTAAAATGAGAGAAATATTGTCATTTGGTTATGTAGTGTAACGTGCTTGATTTCATTCTTCTGACACTTTGGACACTTTGTTTAACAAGGAAATCAACACGAGCACACGAGCTCCGAGTACTTCCAGGCTGAGGGCTCGTGACAAGACTGAATTGTCAGCTGCAGGCTGTGTGTGCCACCAGGCTGACAAACACTCCCTGCACCACGGGCCGGGAGAGGACCCGGTGCCTGGTGAAGGCAGACCTTTAGCAGCTGGTAAAACAGTAGCACTGCAGGCAGCTGCTGGCCTTATTTGTCAGACAACAGCTGCAGACATCAAAGAGAATAAAGAGAAAGAGGAAGGTGGAAAGACTGAGGTAAAAAAGGAATTCAGTCTACACTGTTTTTACGAAGTAGATAAGTTACTTTTTAATTATATAAACATATTCTAATATTACCAGTTTGCCTTTTATGAAGAAATATTAAAAATACTTGCAAATATACACATAGAGCACTAAGTCCTCAAGCAGCCTACTGGAGTCCCAGAGTTTAGAATTAGATGGTTGAGGCCAATATAATCCTTCCCATATACAAAGTTAGGGTCAAACTATATATAGTTTGGTCTTCTGAAACTGTTCCAAACACTTCATAGTTTTAACAGCATTAGTTTGATGCGTTCAATGCTATCAGTTGAAACACTGAGATTTTAAAATTAAATTTCACAGATAAAAATATTAGGATAGTTCTGTCAGCTATAATACTGGAATGCACATGCATACAACATTATATAACATCAAATTCAAACAGACCATTAGAAAATATCAGTTGGTGTATTCAATAGCTTGTTTTCCAACTTGATTCCCACAAGAATCTCAACAAAAAATTGTCAGTCCTATTTTTTCCACACTGTATTTTTTATTTCTAATTGTTTCTAATTCTTCACAGAAGCACTTTTAATTCAGCTAGCCAGTATAATATAGTATACATAATATTTTGCAAGAGGCAGCTTCTGCAACTGCCTTCATACCCTTAGGCTTTGTGACTTGACGTCATAATAGTCTTGATTTATTAGAAGATAAACCTTTCTCAATGTTTTTTCCTTTTAAATAGTGAACTGTAAATAACCTACCCAATATGAAAAATGCTAAATAGCTCCTTTGAAATTCTAATGGAGATTGTCTACAGTTATATCACCCACTGCAGAATCCTTGCTGCTGATGCTTTACCTGCATATGTGGAATGTATAGGAATGTAACCTGCACATGTACACATATCTCTGAGTTGGTCTGCTGAGACACAGAAATTTGGGTTGGGTGCAGCCAGCACATTCCAAAACATAAAGAGAGATTATTTTGCTGTTTCGGGAGCTTATAGATTTTTACTTGAATATTCAAGGTAAATATACATATAATATACATATAATTCAACCAACAGTGTCTTTGTCTTTTTCCTTATTGACAAATCTTGAATTATTTCAGTTCTGTGGTTTTGCTGGTCCAAGCTTCCCAACTGTCAAATCATCACTGAGGTAACCCTGCTGCAAAGTTCAGCTCCAGTCAGTCTTCATTTTCTATCAGCCACAGCATTTTCTGCCTCTGCTTACACGTTGGTATGTAAATGTCTTGGCATATCTTGATGTCAGCAGCCAAGCCCAGGTGGAGAGAGGGCTGACTGAGCCTTGCACCTTGATCCCTGTGTTTAGACCTCTAGCTCTGACCATATTAACTCCTAGACAACCACGCCTTCCTAATTACTCCACTATTTTCCCTTCCTTACAGGCACCATCTCTAGCATGTTCTGCTACTGAGCAAGCTCAGCTCCATTGGCCTTATATATTTATAAGTTATGATCAAAGCTTGTAGGGCTCAGAAGCTCTTTTCTCCCTGACAGCCTTAACCAAATCACTTTTTCAGACCTGCCATTCCCCAGAACCCTGCCAGGCTTTTCTATCACCAACCCACTATGTCCAGAATGCAGTTAAATACTTATCACTTAAAATTTTAAATGCTAATTGGTTAGTAATGAAAACTTCAATTGATTGGAGATTAAACTTTAACTGCTAAGTGACTGGCAGAGTTCTAGTCCATCATAATAATTAAAATTCACTCATATAACATTTTTAGATGTCCTTAGTATGAAAACAATTCTATAATCAAGTGTGTGAAGGTGGTTGTTTCAAGTTTTTCCAGGATTGAACACGAAAACATGTGACTGAATTAGCAATTGCTAATTTGGGATTAAGTAAAATCTCAATGTTCATCTCAGAAATGTCTAAATTATTAAAAATCATATCCCTCATTCATTTATTTCACCTGCTTCTATTCTCAGGTAAATGATCCCTCTCAAAAATGTATTTCTCAAAAGAAAGATACTCAGTTTGCTCCTAACCTGGTGTTCAGGATGGAGACTTGTGTTCTCACTTTGATAGGTTTACTATTGATTGCCAAAGCTACTGTGTAACCTGAGGAACTTTTCTCACCTTCTAAAACAGTATTCTGATCTAAGTTTTCACAAATTCAGAGGAAATACTGCCAGAAATGAAGCAGCTAATTTCCTGTATATTCTGCTCTTTTACTGCAGGTGTTAATGGAGCTGAGTAGAGATGTTTAATACAATGTTACTTGTGAGACACTGGATTGTACAGGATAAGGAAAGGAAAAAAAAGGCAAACTGAATTCCTAACATATCATTAACTAATCAACTAGAAATTGGATTGAACGGAATTCCTCTTTCAAGTTTTTAGAAATTGCAGAAGAAACATCATGAAAACATGCAAGACAAAGCACCAAGTCTATATTCCTTAGCATCTCTTAATTGTATTAAGTCCGTGTTCAAAATCCCAACCCATTTCTTTAAGATCTCTTTCATGTCACAAGAGTTTTGCAGAGGGTTTGGACAGTGTTCCCCAAACATAGAACAAGCATGGTTTCTTTTGCTTTTACCTTCAGGGCCACAATATGAGAAGCTTCTGGCACTCTGATGTTCTGTCACTTTTTAATGCAAACTCTGGAAGTTCACGGACACAACGCTGCACAATCTGAGGAAGATAAATCACAGTTACTTCAAGCCAGCTGACAGCAGTTTAAGCAGCTGCAATCATCAACCACCAAGGGAGTTTCTTCTTTTATCTTACTAAATGCAAAAGTATACCAGGAACTGGTAATATCACTGGACTATCAGGAGTCCTGCTTTTACATAAATATCAGCAAGCGGTAAGTAAATTCTGTTGACGAAATGTAATAAAACAAAGACGGTTTCAAATATGACCGTTCCCTGATGCATTCTGCAGCCCCGTCTTACTCACTTATTGCATGCTGCTGAGATTATAAGGTTTGCTTTTATCTGTCAGAAATCAATATTTCAAACATCGGATAAAAGAGGAAATTGAACTGGGAATAGGCTGAAGTGCTGTAAAAACTACAAAGCACAATTATCAAAAAGCACTTAAAGTACTTAATAGGACACACATATAAAAATGCTCAAATTAATGTCAGGGAACTATAATGAGAACTTTTTCTATGCTTTTTGATCCAAATGCAATGTAATTCGAGTGCAGCCTGGTCAGTCAATACAGTTTTCAATTTATATGAAACCCTAAGGATTTCTAGCAATCCATTTGCTAGAACTGAACCATTACATATGATTGGTTAATATTTCAATTTATTGAAAATACATTATTTTGTGTAAAGTGTTTAAGTTGTTGAGGTTTAATCATTACAAACAGTTATGATAAAAATAGATCTTTGGATAAACAAAGACCCCACAGTCAAGCTTTTAATAAATACTAGTATAACTAGAAAATTGGATTTTAAAAGGAATAGACATAAGGAAAAACTGCAGATATGGGGGTGGTGAGATAAGAAGGAAATGTTGTATAGAATAGATCTTTATCAGCACACATTAAGCTGAGAAGGAACCTCTTTGAAAAATGTTGGAAACCATAGTTATTTTATGCAAAAAACCCCACCCTCACTATTAACTTTAGTACATTCCCCTTAGATTTATACATTCATTTATCATCTTTAATGCTATTGAGCTGGAGGTCTTTACAAAACTATGCTAGATCAGAAATCACTGTAAATGAGCGTGTACATATCTGTATGCACATAGCAGCATCCATGGAAAACAGATAAAACATGACTTTAGAAAATTTGATATGAAAATTTGCTATGAAATATGAAGAGCTGCAACACACAGAGGGGTTATAGCTGTGATTTGAGCAACCAAGATGCACCTTCACTAAATGGCTGTGTCAAACTGTACCACTCTCTCCTAACCTATGCCCCACATTTTTAATAAGGAACAAAAAGGAACTCTTGGAAATCTTTCTTTGTGAAAAGAAATGTGTTTCTTAACATTTATACTTTACTTTTACACTTCAACTACAACACTTCTTTCACATGAAGGAACTTTAGCTTAATCACAATTAAAATGTGCTTCTTATTGGAACTACACCAAAATCCCTGAACTATGGATCAGACTTTTATTTCCACTAGCAGATAAACTGTTTCATTAGCCAAACACCTTCCCACCACCTTTCCTCATTATAGTTTTGAGCTTCATCCAGTACAACCTCTTAGTTAATACATGTACTTCCTCTGTCATCCAGGCTAAGTTTTCTGTTGCTTCTTCCATTTTCAAGATGCAAAATTGAATTTCAGTCCCTAGAATCCTAATTTGGGTCATAATTCACCGCTTTAAATTCATCCTCCCTATCCTTTACATTTTTTCTTATATCTTTTCTTTTCCTGCTTATCTCCTTATTTGTCTGTCTCACTCCCACCCCTCAATATATCTACTTTCTGAATACTTGCTTTCCCTTTAATACTTGTAAGAAATTCCATGAGCTGCTAGGATTAATTGGGGAAGTAAACGTAAAAAAAAAGTAATATTACACACAAACTGCTATTTGTATCTTGTGTTTAACAGCAATTTAAACACATAAAGAACAAAGTATGCACAAGTCATGCAAAAATAATGTATATGCATACACAAACAGGAAACTGAACAGAAAGCCAGAAACGTATCCATGAGTATATGGTTTGAAATATAACATATGTTTGCTATCTCCCAATGTGGCATTTATATTTTCACAGTTACATATTATATAAATCATGTAACTGCTGGTTACTCATGAAGCTGGATAAAGCCAAAACAAAATGGACCAAACCCTGTAATCCAAACCCTGATATGCAACACAGAAGTTTTGTTTGAATAATAGAAATAAACATTGAGAGTTGGGACAAGTGTATCTGTATCATTTCAGACAGCTGTTGTTTAACCTGCTCCTGCAGATTTCCTAAGACAGAGACTTCTAAATTTCCCAGGCTATATATTTCAGTGCTTTATTATCTTACCATTACAAAAGTTGGGTTGTTTTGTGGGTTTTCTTAAGTCCAATCTAAATCTTTGCTACTATAATTGTAGTCCTACTTCTTGGCCTGTTTTATGTGATGAAGAAGAGGTTATAGTATTCCTTTTTGCAACAAATCTGACTATGTAAACACAGCCATCACACAGCTTCTTTCCAGCACCCAGGTTCTGTGAGTGGTACAATCAGGCTCTGATCTAGAAAGTTAATGACTTATGCAATTCTCCAAGTCAAGTAGCACAATAAACAGCCAAAATCTGTCTTCTAATAATTCTGGTCTTGTGTATGCTAAGCAAAATGTAATGATTTAATTGAGGGAACTGGGAAAGAAATCCCCTAAAAACAGAGTTTTCACATGTTAAAACAATGTTGACAAGACTAAAAATAAACAGATTGCTTCAGCTGGATTCTGTATTCACTTGAATGGTGTCTTGAGTTTTTGGATTTCCTCAACCAAGAGTGGAAAGAGTGTTGATTCCTAAATCAACAGAATCATCACAGAAAATACAACCTTTTCCAAATAGTACATATTTCCAAATAACAAAGTAATAAAAATATTTTGTTTTAAAAAACAGTCTGAGCAGAAAACATACTATGATGCGGTAAGGTAATTGTAGTTATGGCACTCATAATTGCATAATGCACTTCACAGAAGCTTCTTCTATTGCACCTTATTGTATTTTTTCCTTCAATTATTAAATTCAGAGGCTTAACATCGAAAGAAAATGCACTTGTCTTTACATGCACTTGAATTGTTACTGCCATTTAGAACTAATCAATGTTTTCTTTAGTACCATAATAGCTTATTTGCAAAGCACCTCTTTAAGAAAATTTACATGGTATTCTGGAAGTAAACATGTTTCACATTCTAAGAAAAACTCTCAATAAAGAGAAAGAGGGCTTCGTTCTCATCTCAAAGTTCAGTGCAACTAAAGTGACTTCAAGAGCTTAAAAAATTGTGCACAAAGGGAATTGCTACCAGATTATACCCCTCTGTTCATAAATAATACAAGGAAAAACCGTGCATTGTACACAATCCTTATATCCCTAGAGAAGTCCAGGAAATTAATTTTCAAGAGCTCGGCATATAAATATATGCTTTCATTGATGCTAAGAGGAAAACAAACATTTTAAATCTTATTATTAACCTATGTTTAAATACACATTCCTGAAAAACTTTATATCACTCCTGACTTGGATGTTCAACTACATAAAACTCATAGGACACCAAGGTCTCACTGAGTGGTGGAAAGCCCAAGTAACTCCAGTAAAGTCAGTATATGCACTCTGAGTGCTGTTTGACACAAACAGGAATGTTCACACCACTTTCCTCTAGGAATATAAGGGAGGTTTTTAAATTAGTCTCTGTAGACTCCTTCAGAAGGAGGTCAGAGAAACAAAATTGAGTAATATGAGTACACCTAATGTCTCAGTATCTGCAGTTACTTAACAAAGAGAAGTTTTAATGAAGGATAAACAAAGTTTGCACAAAACTCACAGGCAGGATTTATGATTTCTAATGAAACATGTAAACCTCTAGTGCTTTAATAAGTAGATCAACTGCAGTTCAAGCTATGCCTGTTCTTAAACACATGCAAACCCATTGATTCTAGTAGGGTAGCAAGCCTATCACTGGGATGAAAGTTAGAAAAACCAAGCTAATAGGGAATATCATAACTGAACATTTTTAAATAGAAATGATATTAAAATTCTTATGCTCAGAACTGAGAACTTGAAACAGTTTGCCCCCTGTACCTTGTTTGGCTTTACTCTGATACCTGTCTGTTGTAGCTCTGCAGAATATTTGGTTCATTTGGGTGACACAGCCTTTTGCAGAATAACAGTTTTGTCTCAGTGACACCTTCTGCTTATGCTTCCAGAGTCTCTACCCCTGCTTTGAGCTACACATTGTTCTCAGTTGAATGTTACTAAAAATAGTAGTGGCAGCAGGTGATTTGCTTTCCAATTTTAGTTATGCAGAAGATGCAGTGAGGGGCTGCTCTTCAAAGCTTTGTAGCTTTGGAAATACATCTTAAAATTACACAAGAAGCTGAGTGCCTTAACCAGCAGAGCTGCAGCATAAACTGGGTAACTGCATGTATGGCTAAGTACAAACAGCAGTAGCAGAAGGTACAGGCATTGTGGGCAAACAGTGGTATTCCCTTCCCCCTCTCCATACAGCATATTTTTAAAAATATGACTCTATTGCAAATATAATGAGCAAAATGGATTAATTTTAAAGCAAGGATGCAGACTTTAAACAACAAGGACAAGTTATTCACCTGACCAGACAGTTCACAGAGAGAATTTCTTACCTCTGAAAACGTGGGGTTCAAAAATACATGTATTTGAAGATGAGCCTAGAAAGAAGAAACAGACATTAAAAATTTGCAAAGTTGCGATTAATAGAATAAGCCGAGTTGAGGAACACAGAGGACCAAGCTTTGTCAAAAGGAAGAAACCAGAATTATAATTGAAAGCACTGGATGCAGGGACTGCCACAAAGTAATGCAACAACCTATGCCAAAGCATTTGCCACCAATTTATTTGCTGCTGAAGACTGAACAGACTGAAGTCTTGATCCTTTGCTAAATTACATGTTTCAGAATTAATCCTGTAGCCTGCAGCAGGTCGTAGATGCTTTAAAGGGTGACTTAGAGCAGACAGTCACCTATTACTGCTCATTATTTAATAGGACTGCTTTAACTCTACTGCAGTTGCCTCCATCATTGGATACTTTCTCTTACAGGTTTGTATTTTCACAGATCTTTTCCTGGGTTTCAGACCTGCTTCCACAGTATTACATTGGCTGCAGTTGTCCCAGTGCATAACAAGCAGCAGCTGGGAGAAATTTCCTGTACAATTTGTCCTAGATGGGCTTTACCAAAAGCATGATTTTTTTTCTTGTCATCTAGTTATTGTGAGATCGCAGCTGACAAATTTATGTATATGTTTTCAATATCCTTCACTGTCAGTTGTGTGCAGCACAGAAGGAAAATATGCAGCTTATAACCAAAAAAGCTGCTAAATTATATAACTAATTAGTATGTGATGAATTAGATAATTCTTTTTGCAAAGTTAAAACCACGTAAAAGTTGCAATGTAGGGCAATAGAGACTAGCAGAAAGGACAGAGATGGCAAATCTTCTGTGTATTTGCTTATCTAGAATAGCCAAGAAATTACAACATCAAGTGATCCTACAAATCTGAGGCAAAGCCTCATGCAATTAAAATTCACTTAATTTTTGCTGAGCTTCATTTCTTCTTTAATAAGATGAGAAAGTTTTTCTTTTTCAGTGCTTCTCTGTTTCTGTGAATGTGATTTTCATTGGTTCATCTCTGTGTTTTTAAAGAAATATGCACAGAACAGCAAGGGGAAAGCTTATCCATTTCAGCAAATTCAAGGAACTCCACTGAATTCAGTAGAGTTGTTTCAGATTTTATTTTTCACTCTAACTGGCAACACATTTTGGCTCATATTCTTCTACAGCATCAAAAATCTGAAAATCAGTAGCCACGTTATACATAGGACTATTTCCTGCAGAAGGTTTAAATTGTATTTTTCAGTATACTTGTATCCATGAGTTTGGAATCTATTACTTTTATCATCTGGAATGCACAGCCAATATTTTGCATTTTCAATCTGGAAAACAATTTAATAGGGGCCAGCAGGATAATTTTATATTTTATCAGTTTATTGTATCTAACTACTAATGATATGTAGCATCTATCACATATTGCATGTCCTCTGCCATTATAGAAATCAATTCATCCCCTGATTTCCTTTTATTAACCAAGAATATCTTTCCAGCTGGTCTTTAATTAAATATTTCGTTAAGGATCATTAAGGAATTATAAAAACTCTTCACAGTTCTCACTGTTAATCATAAGCACTTCATTCACAAGGGACTATAAATCTGAAATTTGCCTTCTGGTTTTACTACAAACCTTTTTTAGAATAGTATTGAAAAAATTACCGAAACTACCCAACAAAACCTCCTTCATTTTGAAAAGAGAATTTTCCAATGAAATTGACATAAAATATAAAATAACCAAGAATTTACTTAGAACGTTTAAATAAAGTGATTGAAAAATGATTATCAGGGTTTTTCCATTCTTCTTCATTTGAGCTAAAATAAAGGCAGCTCAAAATCATAGATTATTCCCTCTCTTCAAACAAGGTGGTGAGACAGTGTTGGGTAGATGCACAGTAGTAATGGATTATGTAGATGTTTCTCTCCTGGGTCACTGTTATGAATCTGATCCAAGACAGCAATGACGAAATGTCAGTGTCATTTTATGGCTTTTAGCATGAAATCCTGACCCTACAAGGTCAATGGCAAAACATCAGTAGTGCCAGGATTTTCACCTTTTGAATCTCTAGGGTGCAAAAAGAATTAAAGTCTGACTCAGCATGCATTGACTTTAATGGGAGTTATACTAAGTTCAAGGTGCAGATTTTTAAAAGTCCTTAGATGCTGCTTTGCTCATGCTTTAATAATAGCTGGATCCTTCAGATGATTCAAACACTTAAAACCATAGCATTAAAACTATAAACTTTTATCCTCAAAGTTAAATGTTCTGATGACACACATTCTCTTGCTCCACTGTCTGGATTACTCTGCTTCACTAGGCTGAGCACCGGGTAAGGGCTTCTTTCACCACATTTATTCACTTCTCTTGCTTCTTTCTCTGAAAGCAAAATGCTTGTCCCAGATGACACAGGGTTCAAAACCTCTTGGATCACCATGTTTGTGGCCCCCAAGAAATCTGGCATAGGTTGTGGCTTCTGCTCTGCATTCTGTCTAATCAACTTACAGTCAATTCCCACAGTGCTCACTGCTACAAAATGTGAGGTGTCTGTAGTAGAGGAATAGTAAGACTTTGTGTCAAAATGACTAAATTAACAAAGCAGGAGAAGTCACTGAACATGCCTTCTGGAGGGATTAATTCAAACTAAATCCTTATCAATTCCCTGAAAACAGTCAGAAGTGGCTTGTTATTTTATTTAATTTTCTTTGATAGTGGTTGTTTTGTAGGAAGGACATAACAAGCCATTTTAAACCTACCTCCCAAGTCTTGCCATTTTGCCTGCTTGAACAGGTTCAAATCTGAAATGGAAATAAGAATAGAATCCAAATGAACTGTCAAATTCTAAGTGTTTATTCCAAACAGAAACAAAATTTCCAATTTTAAATTATTTGTTCATGCCCTCTCAAAATTCTAAGGTACACAAATACAAAAATTATGTCTTGCTGTAACATATGCTTTCCAAACATATTTCACTTGTACAAATGCACAGTTCGGGCATGTGTTCCTAAAAGTATTTAGCTATGCTGAAAACCACTCAGGAATTAAACTGGATAAAAGCATGCTGAAGAAGTTGTTGGAGGTTTAATTACCTTTTCTCTTTTTTCTCTTTAGTGGGAGTTCTGAATTCTGGAGGAGTAAAACTCCAGTCTCTACTGTATTGAAATGATATTTTTTTAGCACTCCAATCATTGTCTCTACTTGACTAAGACATTTCTGTGCTAAAGCAGGTGCATTTACTTTTCAAGTATTATTTTACTAATCAATTGAAAAATTACCTCCATGAATGACAGAAGTGCAGACCTTTGGAGTATTTCATTAAAAGGAGCAAACATTAATTACAAATCCAGCCCAACCTTTGCAGACATAAATTATGGGACGGATCTATTTTCTCCATGCTTAATTGCAAGCAGTGACTAGCTCTTTAAATTATTATCTCCAAGGCATGAATGAAATTAGAATGGATTTGATGATATTCTCAAGGCTTATTTGTATCTAAATAACTTGGCCATGCACTATCTGGAGATATAAGAAAAATTAGGTGAAACACCTTTGAGCCTTTAAACTGTGGCTGGTTTACCATGAACAAATTGGGAATTGCAAAATGGAATTAGAACCTTAAAGTCTTTGCAGACAAGGGAGGTCTAGTTACAGGTTTAGCAACAGGATAGTTAATATTGTCCAAGTATTTTTCTTCTAATCTAAATTCTAAAAATTTTAGGGTTTTGTAACTTTCTGAAGCTTTCACATTTCAGGCAGAATTTTCCAGACAGTCTTTCCTGAAAAGTAATATTTCCATTCCAAGCAAAATACCTGTTTTTCTAGTGAAATAAAACACTCTTCCTACAGAATTAGGAAGGTTGAAAATTTTGATCTTTTTAATAGCCACAGTGCTGACATGTTTGTGATAATATCAAAATCTGGCAGGGAAATAAATGAGTAAAGTGCCCTTTAGTTGGTCCATTGAAAACTGATTTTGAATTAGGCATGTTTGTTGACACAAATTAGAATTTCAAAGACATTCAACAATGGCCAAATTTTCAAGTCATCTTTTCTCCTGATGATTACATCCTTTTACAGCATATTCTCTACTTGCTATTTTGACTTTTTTAAATACTGAGAATGAGCAAAATTTTTTCTTTGTTTCCATTAGCATAGTCCAAAAACTCAAATGAGCAGTTAGGCCATTTTTCAAACTACTTTTTTGAGTCATTTAAGTCAGAAACATAGAAAATAAATTTCCCAAATTTCAAAACGTGCTTTACTAAATCTCTTTCTCTACTGACCTCTACTTTACCTATATCAGTTTTATAACTCCATCTGTTTTCTAAGGGAGAAATATTGAATAGTTACTATTGATGACTGAATTACTTAAATTATTATCATATAGTAAAATGCCCTTTCAATTCCTAAATAAATTTTTGTTCAAAGATGATAAAGAGAAGGAGCAGAACAAAATTAAAAATTGAACATACATAAAGCTTAAATGAAAACAAAACTATTTGAAAAATCTCAGCATGAGTCAAAATTGATCTTGAAGTTTCTTAGTACCTAAGATATGGAGAACCTCTAGTCCTTCTCTGCTTAAAATAATTTAAAAATTAATTCCCACAGGAAATAAATAGCACTGTATATATGCAGAGAACAGAAGGTACAGTTTACTATCATAACAAGTGACAGACAGAGAATGCAATGTTTTTTTTTTTAATACAGTAATTAAGACAGAAATGAATATTTTTGTAAAATGTGTTTAAAGATCTAGATTTTGCATTGGAAACAGAAAGCCTTCTCCTATAAGAACCACACAGGGTGTGAACAAATGAGTCCCACAAGGCTCCATGGGGATTGCCTGACCCATGTTTTTACCACCCTTCTACCCCAGAAGTTAATAATTTGACATGGCATACTTTAAAAACCAAATAAATAAAATAGATAATGGCTTGCTTAGAGTTCAATTTACTTGTGTCATGATACAGTAAATGCCAAGCTGAGTTCTCACAGTATTAATCATTAACCTGGGAGAGGGCATTAGCTTAAAACGCATTCCTTCAACTATTCATGTTTCATGAATACATTGGTAAATATTTTAACAGAAATTTCAAGTATGCTGAAGACATAAACAAGTTCGAGTCCCCCCAAAAGCCAAACTCCTTTCACCTTTTAACTTTTGGATAGAAAGTTACCATCCATCTGTTGCCAGAACAGCTTCTGAAAGCAGAAAAACAGAAGCTCTGCAGAGTTGGATTGTTCGAGGTACAGAGGAAGCCCAGGTCATGCAAGACACCATGCAAAGAACAGGGCAGGGGACCTACAACAGGAAAACTCTTCTGATATGCTACTGATATTTTTTTAAATTTTCTAAAGTGACAGACTCCTCATGCCCATAGCAAAATGTTTCTGATACTGAGTTGAAGACTCTGTAACAGCATTAGAAGGTGTCTGGGAAAAAAATATATTCTGCTGAAACATTAGAAATTGGTTCAAAAAATTTGAAAATACTTGGGTCCAGCACAGAGAATACTTCATGGGCTTTCATAGCTTGCTTAGGAGAGGGAAGGAAGAGTGAGAAAACCTATTTGCTTGGATTTTGGAAGTATTTATGTTCCCTTTCTTCTCCACAGTATTTCACCTTAATTTAAAAGTGAGGAGTTAAAGATTGATCTGGAGCTTGGGAAAAGCATTCAAGCAGAGGACCACTGGGGACAGAGTGAACCCTTTAACCATATTGCTTGAAAAAGGCAGTGCTTGGCAATATATTTCTGGGAATGATAATATCATAGGTAACCTATTTGCTCTGGAATCTAAACCAGAGCATCACATTTAAACCACCTGCATCTAAAATGAAGGTAAATATATTAAGAGGATCTCTCCACTTACACAGGAGTGGAATGTATGATTTTAAGAGATCTGGGCAAATTCCTCAGACTTAATAATATACCAGTCTATTCATGGAACATCGTGTCCCTTATATTTCTTTAGAAAGAAAAACATCACTAACAATTATTGGCTTTAACACCTTGCAGCTTATATATACTTTCTCACATAAGGAAGAAACACCTTAAGCACAGTGTGAATCTAACATGAATATAATTTATAAAATGTAGAAATGTTGAAGCAGAAAAAATAGGAAATTAGTCAAATGGGAGTTTTAAAAATGAAGATACTTTCTTCATCAAGGGTTATGAAAAACATATGACTGTGATAGAGTACATACCTTTAATCAACAGCTACTTTTTTTCCCTCAGAATACAGAATTGCAGACAGAACTTGGCTTCAAGTTGCAAAAATTATGAATGGAAATACTGAGAAATCATGATTTTTATCTAATATTAAACACTATTAAACAGACCTATTAATGCCTGTTTTATGGTCAAAACATAGGCAATTGCTCAGTCAGACATTTATATGCACCAAAACAACATGCATTAATTATAGTTAAAAAGAGTGTGAGCAAAGACTGCTCTGAGTCAGATCCCAAGTCACAGCACTTGCAGTACAGCTGCTCTGGCCCACGGGTGACACAGCCTTTCTGCTGTGGGGTACAGCATCTCCCAGGGGGGCTGTGCCACACTGAGGGGTGCCAGGCACAGAGACCCCGTGTGGGAGGACAACACAGGCACCAATAAGCGGTTCAGGTGCAGCTCCTGCATCAGAACTCCAACAAGAGTCCAACTGACTGCAGGACCCGGGAACATTTTTTCCAGACTGGTGCAAACACAGACTGCACCCCAAGTTCACAGATGGACAAGATCCCAAGGCACATCAGTGCACCTGCAGCTTGGTGTCAGTGCACACAAGCAAGTTCACAAGCCTGGACACAGAGCACTGTCTCCTGTGACCACCAACAGGACTGAGGTGAGGAGTGATCTGCTGGGGAACTCCACCTTTTGTCTGCAGGAAAGACAAACTCGTATGGACCACCAAGGCCAGCACAAACCCCAGTGTCACCCATGCTGCATGGGAACAGAGAGCTGCCCAGGGCCTCCATGTGCTCCCTAGGGAGGGGCACGAGGCCCCACTGTGAGCTGGGCTGGGGTTTCAGCACTGGGCTCACAGGAAGGCTTCTCACCCCCATCACTGCCTGTCTACACAGAGTTACAGACACACAAAGCTGACCAGGGTGTGAATGTGTATCATACTGGGGACCACAAAACACAGTGGTACAATGACAAGTTATGGCATAGCTCTCACTCTGCACTTTTCTCCTCTTTCTCCTTCTCAGTCCAGCAAATTACAAAATAACAAGTAAGAGCAGCATTAATACCAGCTCCATCCAAATGAAAGTGTATGGAACAGGGAAAAGCATCATCTGTTCAGTGATTCTGATTGACTCCTTGCTGTGCCACCAGTTCCCCTTGTCATATTCTAACCTGGTTTGTTCTTGAGAATAAATATTCTTGAAATCTGACATGGGGGAACAAATTATTTTTATCATATCCACCAGTATTAACTATTTAAATACATCACCTGTACACTGTGAACTACCTTGTGGCACACTGTGTAATCACTGTGGATTGAACTCTTGAAGGATAAAGACCCAGAACTGTTTAACTAATAGTTCTTTCTCTGTCCTTCTCTGACAGAGGAATATGAATAACAATTTATTTTGGCCAAAACAAGCAATTCCAGGTGAATTTATGTCCATAATGGGAGATTTGCCATGACAAACACGAAGGGGATATAGCTACATGATTTGGTACATTCTAGTCAAAAGTGGAATACCTTAAATCAAAAGTTTCAGTAGGCTTAAATGTTCCTGCTAACCCCTCTATTAAATCTTCATAACAGTGTGACAAGCTAGAATTCATTATCTTCTAGTTTATTAAAAAGAGAGTGACCACTAGGAAAAATAATATTGGGAAATAAAATTTACCTTGGATTAGTTTCATGTAAACATAAAAACCCAGCTTCTCAGAACCCACATGAAAAACATAATGTAGTTAATATTAAATACCATGATTATGCAACCTATTACTTTTACAGTTTGTGCTCCTGTGTCCTTGATTTCATCCCTGTTTTGCTTATGATTAATGAATTACTCACCTTCAGTACTCTCTCATTTATTTCATACCTCATTATGAATTTGGAAAGGTCAATTTGTTATTTGAAAACAGCAAAACATGCATGGAAGTTAAACAGTGTTAAAAAATGCAAAGGACATTTTTATAAATAAATTGCTATCTTATATCACTTTTTAAGTTTGCATTTTTAACTGCTTTTGATATAATTTTGAAGAGTCTACATAAATTTTTCCCACAGAATACCAGACGGAGTTTCTCCATGTGTTTTATAGGAACATCAGGAGTGTCAGTGCACATGCACAAACACACAAATCCTAGAATGACACCTTCTGTACTTCACTGTCTATTTTAGCTTGTCAAGATCTTATGCCATAATTTTCCATGGCTTCTCGTTTGTTTTGCTTGGAATTATTTAACCAGGGTTTGATACTGTATAATTTATGTTATGTGATTATACTGCTAGCATTCAGGTAGGGACAAAATCAAGGCAAGAAAAATTGAGGGAAGTTCTGTGCATATTAAGTTCACAATCGCTGAAGTAAACCCCACTAAATTATTTATACTGAAAACAAAGCTTCATACCAACAGTTCACAGTATTACTTTTTTTTGTTATTGCCATATCCTTTTTCAGTTTTGATAATTATTTTCGTCTATGGAATTTGGTAGTTGCACAATACTTTCTTGAGCAGAAAAAAAAATTGGCTTACGTGACATCAGTGCTAAATCCCATTCTGTGGAGCACTCAAAGCCACAAACCAAAGAGTCCATCTTTTGTCTCAGCATTCTGGAGGTAAATTCCAAAATCGTTTGGGCATCACTGTCAGAAAATGACAGTTACCAACACACCTGCGATACACTGATAGCTGGGAGAGCGGATTGTGGTATCTAGAGAAGCTTAGAGTAACTCCATTTAGCAGTCACTATCATAGCTGGGAAGTTGCCCTGGAGAACCTGGTATTGGCACAGAAATCTTTTGGACAGAGGGCACTTAATGCCACTCACAGCACTCACCTCTACAGCTGTGCAAAGCCAGAGTCTGAGCTGCCTGCAGAGCAATGGCCTGTGAGCCTGTTTATGGGCTGGGCTACACTCCAGGCTGCACACACCTGCCCAGGCTACCTTAAAACTGGACACTTAGGTGACTTCTGGCACTGCAGCTGGAGCTGCACATACTTCAGTGTGGGCTAATGCAGTCCCTCCAGAAGATTGTGGAGTCTTGTCTTTTCTCATCACTTTGGCAATCTTGTCCACACAAAAAAGAGGAGCTTAAAGTCCTACAACAGAGACTTTACTGTTTACAGGCGTTGCCTCTGAAGCCCCAGGGACAGCTGCACCCAGCTCCTTCTGCAGAAGATAATCTGTGTTATGCCTTACTTTTTCGGTTTCTGGCTCACAATGTGTAAGCAGCAGCATCTGCATCTACTATTTTTGCCCTGCTTTATTTGCAGCTGAATTATGGCTGTGAGGTTTGTTCAGGTGAGGTTTATTCAGCCTGGATGCTGAGGCTACATTTGACTGAGAATAGACCAGAATCCATGGACACTATGAACAGACATGTGAAAGTCAAGCCCAACCAATTGTACACTTCTTCCCTCTGTGCAACATGCATAGCTACTTATAGTGTCAAGTTCAGTAGCTTAAATATTGTGTCATCATTAAAATAATATCACTGAGCATGGTTATTAACTGCAGGCTGACCTTCAGCTTTGGCTTTGTTAACATTGTAGATTTATGTTTCCCCCCAGCTCCTTCAAAACTCTTTGTACAGTGGATTATTAAACTATAACTAAACATAACTAAACAGGTTCATATATGCTTGGAACAATTCCAAATCTATGATCTTTTCTTTGAATTTTATAAGCATGTTCATTAGAGGCCTTTACTCTTCCTTCAATTCCAGTGAAAATTCTACAAGAATAATTGTTTTAAACCACATCCCACCCATGACACAGTCCAAGATCAGTGAACAGGTTGTCCTTCAAATTAATAAAATCAAATACCCATCCCAATACTCTACCCTTATTTCTGCCAAGATCTTATTAGTTTTCACTCTGAATAAAGAAGATAACATCTTTACATATGGCAAGTGTAAGAGGTAATAATAAATGGTAAATTTGGCATGAGTTATGAAGTATGTGCAAAAAGAAAAAGAAAGAAAATGGAAACTCCCCCCCAAAACCTTCCTGAAACAACAATAAAAATGGAGTTTGTGATTGTGTAGAAACCAGAGAAAACTACACAAACCAGGTAGAATATATTATTACAATGTTTGAGTATTATCTACAGTATAGAATGATCAAAACAAAAACATATATGCTGTAGAAGAACTGAAGTTATGTACTGATGGATTCACCTCTAAGGATTTAATCTCTAGTATGTGGCTTCCCATATAAGCAATGAAAGCATTTAGTCTCCTTGCCTTACTAGAATGAGAGTCTACTTCTCAAGGCAAATGCTTAGAGATAACTGAAATCAGTCTGAAACTTAGCAGGTGTTACTTCTGTTACTTGAAGTGCAACTATTTCAAAACATCATTTATTCTTTTTTATTCTAAAAAGTCCAAGACATATCTTCAGTAACTATCCAGTCTTCATTTTGACTCAAAATGACCCATTACTCCATTATGCAGACATTTCATTTACATTGCAGACCACTATTTATTGACACTTACCAGGGTACCAGGGCAGCCCAAGCAGAACATTCATGATACAGACTCTGAGAACACAACAGTGAAAATATCATGAACATCATAACTGCAAGAAATTATAGAAGGCCAGATGCTGCCCTAAAGCTCTATGAGGCAAATTCACCAGCAGTGTGACTTCACATCCAAGCTTAAAATCTGAAGGTGTAAATGACACCTTTGGCACTCTCAGCTAACAGACACCTGCAAACTGTGGGGGTTTAACCTCCTGTTCAGATGATTGCCTTCGCTTTCACTGCTTTCTGAAGGCTGACTTACAACAAGTGAGGATGCAGAGTGAAAAAGGGAGGTCTTGGGGGAAGGAAAAGCACTTGCATGTTTAGCACATTTTATACACAGGTCTGGAATATAGGATGTGGATGTTGCAAGAGGTAATGAGGTGACTGGCAGCAAAGAACTCTGAGCAAATGGGAAGGTAAAACAGAATCGAAATAGTGAACCATCTGCTTTCTAATGAAAACAGCTCTACTTGTCAGCAACATCCAGAAAAAATGATTTCTTAGTTGGAGTGTATAACCAAGAGAAGTAGCTTTTTTGCTATATGAGGTAATACACTCAAATGATGTATGACTTAGAAAATAGTGTGGGTTAATGATCTTCAGCTGGATCAGGGAGTAAAACAAAGTAATTTCATAATACAGAACATGATGGATTAAATCATGTTAATACTGGGTATATACATTAAAGAAAATGATCTTTCTGGCATACTAAATGGCAAAATAAAAAGCACTTTTAGTAAGCTATATGATTAATTAGTCTGCCCTTTTATTTATGTACCATGATAAAGTAAAATGTACTTTTCTGGTTACCTCCCAGGCAATTATTCTAAAAGTTATATTGAATACACCAGCTTCATTGTATTGCACCAGTCCATCAGGAGCTGCAAGTAGGTCCCTGTCTTTGTTTTAAGTCAGTGGTTTTCTCTATTCTCTCCCTTTCCTGTCCTCCTTTCTAGAGGTTATTGGGGTTTTGTGTTGTATGTTTTTCAACTCACAGAAACAGGAGATTGAACATGATATGTTGATATATTAAAATATGTAAACATTGATTTGTCTTTGTACTGTTAATTACAGAGAATGCAAAAAATTGCAGTGAGTGAAAAGTTATAGCTCACATGTAATTCAGGCAAATATTTAAATATGAGAATGTAAATGCTCCAGAGTTCATTCAGATTCTGAGCTGTTTCATTTCCTGCCTTCACAATTTAGCTGTGTATCTTGCAAATTTCCACCAAAGGCTCAATCACATCCAAAATCTTTTAGAAAGAAGCTGGAAATGCATTTTCAAAGGAGATTTCAAATTAAAGTAAAAGTCTCAAATTTCAGAAAAAAAATGTTGCCTGCAGAGGTAGAAATATTATTTTTGAGAACTGTTTATCTTCCAATCTCATTATACATACTTGTCAGAAATTATGCCAATGATGTCATACACAGAAGTTTCCTCTAGTATCAAATTGACACGGAAGGAAGAAAAAGTATTAGCACTGAGTTGACTTCTTTCTTAAAATCTTACAAGACTGTAGAAACTGCTAAAATGCAGGAGTTAATGAAAAGACCATTTCAATTATATTTTTTTTTTAAAAGTATTTAGCAATGTAGGTGTAGGTGTAGGTTTTGTATTTTCCTAGGGATTCACTTAGTTCTTCAGACTCAAATGCCTTAGATGGGTGTACTAAACAACACAGAAAATCTGAAAGACCAGACTTAGACACTTTTCTAATGTTAAATTCAGAATTCAGGTGGGAAGTGCTTTTGACACAGTAAAACATGTTTTCGTAAGGGGCCCACGACTTACATGGACTTATTCTGTTCTGCTGTTCCACACACTTGCACAGAAAAGTGAATCCTGATTCTTAAAGCCCTAGGCTAAAGGAGATGACTTTTAAAAAAGAACCAGTTAAGAACTACCCTTTTTTTTTTTTTTTTTGGTACACTAGTGCCAGGCATTTGTCTACTACAACAAGTGTTTGGAATCTCTGCATGAAATCCTCACAATGTTCTAATTCTGGATTATCTCACACAGAGTCCACCTGCGGATGCAGAGTCAGTATTTGCTGACTAATCTTTTGTTTGCAACATCACTAATGCTTCTTTTGACTCTGGGGTTTTTGCTTTCTCCACTGCAATGTGAAATCACAGTCAACATAAATCCAAATATTTTCAATATTTATTCCACCTGTGCATTTTGCATTTGTGTGCCAGCAAAATAACTGCTCTGTCATCAGGCTCTACAAAGGCACTTTGGTATTTCAGTGGCTGTGAGTGCAGAGAAGGTGTTCTTTCCTCCTCCCATGCTGCCCTGTGTTACATTCTCATCACCTTTCCAGGTGTACTGTGCAGTTTCCAGGCCTCTCAGATTTCTGTTCCCTGTAGAAAAAAGCACACGAATTTTCCTCTTGTCAAAAGCACCTTATATAATCCTTTTCTATGATCAACACTCCCAAAAATTATCCTTTTCCAAATGTTCTTCCTTATTCTAAGGAGGATCATAAAGGCATTAACCAGGAAGACTTTTGCATGCTACTCAGCAGTATCACATCTGTACCACTTTTTTTAAGGGAGCAAATTTGATAAATAGTTGCTTTATTTCACCAATTTATTCTTATATAGCCTGTAGCTGTTAATGATTGTTTATGTATTTATAAGCAGTTTTTCAGCCTAGAAATACTGGATGGATTCTGCCTAGAAATTCCAAATAGATACTGAAGTTCATAAATAGAAAAAACCTGGACACCTATTTACAACTAGTAAATAAGCTTTAAAGCAGATTTTTTTAAGGCATGTGAATTATTAGTTCTCAATTAGACTGTTGTGAGAATATAGAAAATGGGTGACATGTATCACAGAGAATGTGTATAAGCACAGCTTCTTCAAAGTGTTGACCTAAAATAACATTAAATTGTTGCTACACTTTAAAGTTTGTAGGATATAACACTGTATAGAAGTGTGACTTTAAAATTAGTGTTTGCAAGTGTCTGTGATGTAGGTGAAGGGTTTTAGCAAGCAGCTAGTTTTAAACCTAAAATTACATTAATTTATTTGCTGCAATAAAATTATGTAGATTAGTTATTGTTCAAACTGTTTTGGTACATGAAAGAACGGCTTTTATATTACTAAAAAACCCCCAAAACCCTAGAAAAATGAGCAAAGGTTAGTGCTCCTGTACTCCACTACTGTTAGCAAGACTCAACCAGAAATGCAAGATATGTATAAAGAGTAATTTTGTCTCATTAAATGACAACACTAGTGGTTCCTCTTCATCTCCTTAATTCATTTCTTATAGTTTTTCTTGTCACATCCACTTGTTTTATGGCTTACTAACTTGCAAGTTATGGTCGTAATTTATGGTCAAAATTGAGTGGTAGCAAATCACAGAATATTTTCATTGATTACCCTAAATTGTCTAATCTCCTGTATGTTTTTAGGACTTGATTGGGTGGTATTTACTGATTGCCTTCATCTAATTTAAAAATCAATCAATAGCAACAATGAGAGGTGGTGGATAAATCGAGTCTAATGCAGCATAACTGCAGCAAATATCCATCAAAGGCTCATTCTCAATCAAATTTGTGGGAAGTTTTAATACATAAACCAAAATGTCTAAAAGCCTTACTTTCAGAGCACATCATTTTAAAATTGTGCTCTGCATCTTATTGCTCTTATGCTGTCTATTTAGGGCAGTTTTCCACTGCTAAAATGAACATATTTCACTACAATAAAACTGTAGCAAACAAGAAAAAAAATATCATCAGCTTTGGTTTAAAGGCACTTTGTTCCATCTTCCTCAATATCATCTGTATATAATAATGGAAATTAACATAACATCAGCTTTTCATATAAACTGTGCACATTTTCTCCGAGATAAACATTCTAATAAGTGTCTTGATGGGAAATGTTTTTTTTACATTGAGAAATCAATTCATTAATGTCGTTCCTTACATTATTCTTTTTTAAAAGCATCTTTAGTTCCCCAAGTTTTGGATGGCAAATGTGAAAGAAGCTGTCTGGAACACAGTATTCTAATTTCTTGACACTATCAGGGCAAAGACACCTCATGCAGCAAAAAAGGACAGAGAGTAAATGCAAACTTTCTTTTGTTTTCCAAGGGATACCAGTACAAACATAAAATGCTTTCTTTCTAATTTGTCACAAGCAAAATTTGTTTCTTTTTTAAGTAAACTGGGCCTCCAGTTTACATTAACTCAAGGTAAGTTTTCTCCAGGCATACAAAGGTAGACAGTTACATACACTGAGGTCAGAAGGATGCCGTCATTTACAGCTGGATGAGGAGCTAGTTCAATAGCCTGGAAAAACAGGTTAAAACTGGCCTCTGTTCGTGAAAGAACCTTACCTATACTCAGAAACAGGTGCTTAATGTCAGAATTTGCTCAGTAAATATTCTGTCTAGATAGCTAAGGAGATTCAATTTTTATTTCTTTAAACATCGGACATATGATGTTAGACTTGTTAGGCAACAGGAGCTTCTGTTTTGTGACTCCAGGTGTAATACAAAACCAATGAAGGAGAGAGACTTGGAGGTGTGGGGATTTTCTGCAATTTTGCAGTTATTTGATTTTGAGTCAAGGGTGCTTATTATAGATCAACATTCTTTTTTACTGTATTTAAATTCAAGCATATAAGACAATAAGTATATCCAGAGAACAAACTGTGAAGATAGGACGTAAGAACTAAAAGACATCTATTAAGCAGAACTTTTAAAGAGAAAGCACATATCCTTTTCCTAGATATTAAAAAAGATAAGGGTTGTTGATTAACCAGAACCAAAATGCTGAAGTTGTACACATCAAAGCCTGGGAATTCTTTGCTCTGTGTTAACTTTACAGCTGACCACTCTCTGAGACAAGTGTCACCACCTGTGATTCTTAATTTTTGCACAATCCAGATGAAAAGACAGAGAGAACCTGTATCATCAGGATATCACAGTCATATTTTCTTTCCAGTGCTGAACATGTCTCATATTTGTAAGGATTGTTCTTACTAATGGTATTTTCATTCCCTTCTACAATTTTGATTTTGGCTGAGACTAGGAAAATGGAACAGTGCTGAGATATTAAAGCAGGGACTCTGAAATTTGCTACGCTTTCTAACCAAAAGAAGGAAGGGTAAGGCACTTATAAAGTGCTGTTCTTTCTTCAGAAAATAATGTCCAAACCTTTGAACAGTTCTGAATTCACTCAGATTAAAAAAATCCATTTTTGGTCTGTATCTAAAGAAAGTAAAAGTTTCATGGCTACAATCCACCACCACTACAAACCTAACTGCAGATATGTACCAGATTGGGCAAACAGCACAACGCTGGAAAATAATAATTCTGTTCTAATCAATTGTAAAATATCCTTTGTTGCTAAACACTCGTGAAAAATCTCCAGCCAGCCCAAGCAACAGATCACAGCACACATTACAAATATAAAAGACAACCACCAAAGAGAACCCTACCAGCAGCCCACGCTTTATTAAAATTCTGACATTCTGAGATATCTTCTTGCCAAGGGCCCTCTTACAATGACATCTGTACACTTGTCATTACACTGCAGTTCACATTACTTACATAAACATGCCACAGGGAAACCATGACTGATATAATTTTTATAAGATTGAAAGGTAGCCATTGTGATCATTAAAACAAACCTGAGAGAGCCTTCCTGATGATGGAACAGATTCAGTTACTTCTCCCTTCTTTGTGGGTCATTAGTTAAAAAGGGGAAGGTGGGGGAGGAGGGAGGGAAGGCCATATACTGCAGGTGTTTTATCCTTTGTGAGGAGACTGCACTGAGACAAATGATTCTAGCTGGCATTTTGTACACACCGGAGATTGCTTATCGATCCAGATCAGAATATTCAGGCTGGCCCCGGGGAAAAGGCAGAGTATTTTCTGAGGGAGTTAATAACCTGGCAGCTGAGCTGTCTTGTCCAATTCACTGAACCTAGGGCTCTAATCAGGCCAGAGTTTTTATTTTGAGAAATCTTGCCATATGTGTCTGCTAGCTGCCTTCCACTCTATTGGACCAGTGACAGTGATTGAAATGACAGCCTATAGATAGAGCCTAATCAAATTGTTTATTATCAGCCTAAATCAATATGTATAGATTGTTGAAACATCACTGTCATGCCATGAAAAAGTCATACATGCTGCAGGTGTAATTCTAAAATGCATTTTTCCATCCTAAATTATGCCTGAATTTAACAGAGTAAAAGAAATTAGACATGTATGAGACAGTGAAAAATATACAGGTTTACACACTTCAATAAAATAACATTAAGGATTAATGTTAAAATGCCATGTTGTGCATTGCTTAAATATGTTATCATGCTCCCATACAGAAGAGAGGCAGCAGAGCTGTGGGAAAGGAAAAAGGTGTTGAAAAAAAAAAGTTCCACCTTTTGTATAGAAATGAAAAAGTCTCACAGAGGTCTGTGTAAGCACGTTCTGCAGCACAAATCAAATTCCAACACACCTAAAAAGCAAGTTTTGAGGCATCCAGACTAGAGAGATGAAACATACAGTAATGTGAATGAACTCCTTTGGTACTACACAAATATTCCTTCCAAGAGACTACCAAAGAGCTTGGACCATGAAGTCTAATGATTTGGTAGGAGTTGATTTCATGAAGCCCTATTTCGTGAAGATGCTTGGTTACTTTTTTTGCACAGTATTTTTGCATTATATGGAAAGATTAAAAAGTATTTAATAATATGTCACGAATTAGATTCAACAGGTTTAATTAGCATCTCAAGCAGAAATTATTCAAACACAAAAAAATGAGAAGAAGAAGAGCTATTCCTGAGGGTACAGCACTGGATGGAAATCTCTCAGATTTGGGAGAGGACCAGTAATCTTTCTGGCCCAATGGAGCTCACCTGAGTGTATGGATGTGAAATTCTTCTCTGGTGTAATTGACCTGTAATGGATAATCTCTGGAGCATTTGTGGCCCAACAAGAGTCAACTATGTAGTTCATAACTTTTGAAGTAGGTCTATTGGCAGAATTTTGCACTACAGAATATGTCTCATGGAATAATTTATTGCCTTGCTCCTCAAAAAAAGAAATTTCAAAACTACTTTAAAGTACTCTGGCAAGGCAACAGGCTGTAACCGTAGAGTAAAATATGTTTTTCCCTAAAGAATGCTGTAAAGTAACCTCTGGTTAATTAATCTTTGCCATGCAATACACCCTTGTTTGAATATCATTTATACTGTGTAATTATTGGGTTGAGTCAAACACATAACAACTTTTAGCATTACAACATACGTGTCAATAAAAATAATATTATGTTGTAGGTTGTACTGATTTAGAGAGGTATTTTTTTCCTTGGGTAAATGTACTTTTACTGTGAGCATGGAAAGCTCTCCAAACAGCAATTATCTTTGGCTGAATGAATCTAGGAATTTTCCTATTAAATTCAAAATAAGAATTTTTTTCACTGCCATTTTAAGAAATAAAGGTACTTATTCAGCACAAAATGTTAGCATATAAGTCTCTCTAAGTACATGCTTAAGTCCCTCCTGAGTCAGGAAAGAGGTTAAGCAGATGCATATCCTTAAGTTCTAAATGATTTCTGTGGGACTTTCCCTTGTCTTAAATTTTGAATGTACTTGAAGCATACTAATGGCTAAGCACAGACTATGAATACAGGTGGCTCAGTTTGGCCCTCAGCTGGCACAAAAACAAAATTTAACATTACTTTTAAAGTGTTTTGACTAAAATCCAGCAAAGTACTTAAGCCTACACACAGTGCTGATTTAACTGTCTCAGTTTATAGTTACACTGGTGCAATTTCCTAGCATGGATACAGTTCTGCTAGTATTTGTCTTGGCATAACTTAGCAAGACACTTTTACAGAACTGAATGCCACTGAAAGTCAAGAAGGCTGGGGCAAACCTGCAAGAGAGAAAGCCAAACCTGAGTAAACTGAAAATGCAAAACTGAAAGGCCATAAGAAGTGAAAAATTTGACTATTGAAGTGTTCCTCTTCAAAACCTTCAAGAGATCATTGGTGGCATTTCTCAAAACACTTTTGCCAATGTGTCTATTTGTATGTGAATTCATTTCACAAGTAGTAGCTCCTTCCAGAAGGTGTGGATGAAATGCCTGGACTATACCTCATATAATGTAAGACCCATTGAGCTGAATATGGTCTAATTGGTGGGTTGAAGTATAGAAACCTGTTTTAGGTTCTGTATGGCATGTAGTGAAATCCCTATTACAGTCTTCTGATTCTGCTGAGAATACATTATTTTTTTAATTGTTATTTTCCTTTTTGTTAAAACTTAATGCAGCCAAACGACTCAAGATAAAAGAAAGCACTTTTTCTTTTTTCCTTTCCAAAGGATCTTCGAGGAAGAGTTTGACCACGAAAATAATAATAAAATGATAAAATAATAAAATAAATGATAAAATAATAAAATGATAAAAATGAAGGAAGAATAATGACCTTTTTATGTATTATTTACAATGCACAATAGTGGTCAAAGTGACACCATTATTCAGCTTTCCAATACTTGTGAATTGGTTATGGATATCACATACCAATGGGAAATATACCTAATAACCTAGTTCTACTTTGGGAAAGGACTGTTTCTAAGACCCTCCCGTAAAACTAATAAAATTTTTATTTATGCCCCACTTGGTGCTTCAGATGGTCCATTTCCCTAGACCCATTCATTTTCTTTTTGGTTGTTTCTGTTATGGGCTGATTTGCTTTGGCTTTGCACTAAATAGGATGTAAAACTAAGTGCTCCCGATACAATTTCTATGGGTTTGTTTGTTGCTTTTTGTCCACCTTGCTTTGTACAGACAGCAGATATATTAAGCGAAGATGCACAGCATACTAAATTCTTATCTCATTCCAAGAACATAGTGCTTCCAAATTAAAGTGTTCAAGATGCAAGAAATGGCACTATTAAAGTCACCAGTACAAACCTTAACCTGTCCCCTTCCTCGCAAACATTCCAACTGTTGCCATTTTTCATTAAATGCATCACTATCTATCAGCATATGGACGCACTAAATGACCAAACATTAACCCTAAATACTTGTTCTCTAACTCTATTTGAAACTACAAAAAAGAAAAATCTATTTAGTATTTTCAGTGATTTCTATTACACCTTAAGTAATTACCATAATTTTGTCTACAATATAATACTGCCAAAATTAAGAATAGAAGTTTAGCCTCTAGCAATCCACTATCAGTTTTCATGGATACCATAAAGAATTTAACAGCTTCTCTTTTTGTCACATGAACCACACAGGCAGTGACTCTAAGATTAAGGGGATTTCTCCACTACCAAGAAATTAAGTCCCATGTTGAACTATTCCTGCTTCTTTTCAGTTGCATTAGGATGTTGCTAACTAAATCCAGTAACATCACAGCAAAACCTTACTTGGGCTCAGGCTCAGGCTCAGAAACTTTGCAACCTGAATATCAAAACTAAAATAATTACTATTCAAATAAGAAGGGAAAATATAGCATGATATACCCCCATGCCCCACAAAACCTCTACACACAGTACTGTTTCACTTTGGATGCACAAATAGTTGATGCACTGTACAAAGGCAAACATGGTTTGCCTTCCAAACTGGGCTTCAAACCTCATTACATTTAATAGTTCCGTACCAAAATGCCAAGTACTTCAACAAAAATTCTGGCCAGATTTACAGACTTAAAAAAAAAAACCAAAACAGAAAAACACAGAGAAGTGTAACATTAGAAAGTTCTAAATTCAAACTACACTTCAGCAGCATAAAGGAGGATTAATCAAGAACTATGTTGGTGAACTTCTAGAAGAAAGGAACTCATTCCAACAGTGTCTGTCATGCTGCAAGGCATAGTTGTACCTCCTTGTCTTCATCAACTGGAAAATAATGTGCTGTGCTGTTTGCAGATAGTGCTGGCAACCATTCTTCTGCATATCCTGCATTCCCACTCTGTGTGGAGTTATGTGTAGCAAAGATTACATGTGATCCCCCAGGCAGTCCAGATATACTTGTGGACAGCTAATTCTGTTTAAATACAAGATACAGTGGTAGTGACCATACTGATTTAAGGCAGATGTATAGAAGTGTACAACAGTCCTAAATATCTCTTTTATTTTGTACCAGAGGAGGTGGTTACAAGAAAGAAAGAAAGAAAGAGAGAAAAAGAGAGACTTCTGAAATACTTAGTGAAGCTTACCTTGATGCACACTAAGGAGAAATCCAGGGATTTTGTCTGCACAGAGAAAATTGTCTAAATTGGCTGGAAAAACTCATTGACCCAGTCAGATTGTGTGAAGCTTGTGATCAAATACAGCCCCAGGCTCTCCTGCCTTATGCACTTGTGCATCTTGCTCAGAACACAAAGCTCAATGAAAAAACCCACTAGTTTACTGTGATAAACACTACAATAGAATGGTGTTTGCACAGGCATGTGTGAGTTGCTCTTCTTTATGTGGCTTGGAAACATTACATTCAAGGGGTTTTAGGTGTAAATTTACAGACACCACATGCAAAGAATTTTAAGGTTTCGTTGTTCAATTATTTTAAGTAGAACAATGAGAACATCAATGCAACAACAATACAAATTAATCAAACAACAAAAAGTAAAGCAATTAAAGCTAAGCAGTGAGACTGATGAATTCACAGGTCCTTCTGCAATGCATATTCAAGAGCCTGAGTAATTAGGTGTAACTGTAGAAAGATTGTTAAATGTCCTTTATTGTATATCTGTGAAACCTACTTCACTGAGAAAACAAGTACATTGTTTCTGTGGCTCACTTTGGATAGCTACAAAAAATGAGGAAGGAAAGATGGTTCTGTAATTTAGAATATGGAATGGGAGATGGAAGTCTCTTGAATCTTTGACTTCCTATGTTGCTTCAGGCAGTGACTTAATTTCCCATCTGTAAAAAAGTTTGACAATCCTTCTGTGTGCCTATCTGGACTAGGAGGACATGTATATTAAGAATGATCAAACAGAGCATAGAAATAAATATTAGTATCATTCCAAGGGTACAACTCACCATACCACCAGTGTTCCATATAATCAAAGCTAGCACATACCTCAACCTCTGTCTCTATTATTGTAAATATCTGTGTTTGCAAAAATCCTGCATATGTTTCCTTGCCATTGTTAGGCAGAAACTTGTATTTCTAGTCACTAGAAATTCTCGGATGGTCTCATCTGTGGAAGCCCAACTAAAGCTGCACTCAGTTCTGCAAAGTGCTGAGTATTGTCAGTCCTGATTGGCAGTGAGGGGCTCAGAATTTCTGCAGTACCTCTGAATATAAGATAAAGGTTAAATTTAACCTTGTGAAGTTAGTCCTCCTCCAGACAGTGTTTCAGGTCCTCTGGTTCAGGCCTCCATTCTGAACTGCTTCCACAACCCTTTTCTTTCCTCCTTCTCTGTGTTGACTATAGCTAAGTCAGTATCACTAAGCATAAATTAGTCTTTCTGAATACTTCAAGCTCAATTCCAAAAGTTGACATCAAAATGTATCCTAGCACAACTTCCAAGATGGAGAGGAAACCAACATAACTAATCTAATGAAATTGTATTCCTTAAGTTATGATAGCACGCTTTCTTTTAAATCTAGATTCTGGTTAAGGTTTGGCAGCATATAAATTCTAAATTAGCCAAAATAATTACAAATAAATACATTATTAATCAGAGCATTACTCCCATGACTTAATGAGCCCATAGCAATTCTCAGATCAGTAGTCTGTAACTACAGTATGTATTTGCAACTCTCTGGCAAGATCTAGGTAAAGTACCACATAAGCAATTATTTTAAATAAGTCAGGTTCAACTGTTTACCCTAAGGTAGCATTGCAGTTAGGAATGATCTTCATTGTAAGCCTAAGTCAATCCTGCTTTGGAGCAAACATGCCAAGTGATACAGAGCAGATGCACAGCAGTGGAATATTGTGGCAACATAAAAGTGAGACAATATGGTGAAGATTTTATATAGCTTCATTTTGCAAATCCTTTCAGAGTTCTATGTTTTCTTATCTTAAAGTGACAAAGACAAATCTATAGAGACTGATATATATATAGTAGTTGAACCCTATTGAGCAATTTTTGATGGAATTCTTTGTAATAGACCTAGACAATGACAACAATGACATGAGATTACCTCTAACGCTATTAGCATATAAGGAAAACTGTGTAATAATCTTATCCTGTGAATCCAAATAACATTAAAAAATGAGAAAAAGCCACCTTATCTGCCTTGACAATACTGTAATAAATTATTCATCTGGCATAACAACAGAATGGAGTAAAAGAGTCCAGAACATCAGCTTGAATCAAAACACTGATGAGGCAACCTATTTAAAATAAGCTAATTCTTTATGTCTCTGAAAATATTTAGTGGTCATCTTCCCTCAGGCTTTGTTTCCAGGCAATGACTGCAATTGTTTTCAGATAGAGATGCAGCTCTCTCTGTTCTCACCTTGACCTGATGCTTAAACCTTGGTTTTAAAAATATTTTGCTCAACGAAACACAGTGACCAAAGCTGCTTACTCTATCTAAAGCATTCAGTCTATCAAGGTTTTATAAAGAAAAGTTACATAAGATCCTTACCTTAATGCATGTGGATTTGACTGGAACTTTCTCTCAGACCCTCAAAGGTGTCATTGTGTGGATAGATCAGTATTGAATTTATCCTCTCGTTACTCTGAAACAGCCAGTGAGCCTGTGAAATGGGGAGCATGCCACATAATTAGAAAATTATCCACTGCCAACTTGCTATTATCCTATGCCTTTCCTAAGAGGAACAAAAGGTGTGCCATACTGACAGCACTTCACACAGGTAACAGAAGAAGCTCTCAAGAGTTTTCAGCAGTCTTCAACTTAAATAAAAACACTAGATAGTTTATAATATGGTAGCTAAAGCTAAGGCCTTTAAGGAGCACATAACCTATGTACTTAGTATACAGCACTAAAAGTGAAAGTCATAGTAGAACAGTTGTTTCTTAGGCTGAAGACTTTTCTCTTTAGGCTGAAGCCCAGCTGGATTCGAATCCTGTAAACTAGGGCTTCAATCTTCATGGAAAGTTACATTTCTGTAAAAAGCATATTAACACAAGAAGATATTTACCTCCAGGCTCTCATTGTCAGATTACTCTTTATATTAAATTGTCACAGAAAAGACATTTTTTTACGAAGTCAAAGATCTGAAAGATATTATCAGCAGAAATGACAGTTAGTGACTGATAGGAATCCAGGAAAAAGTCCACAGGATATCACTTGGGAAAAAAAGGCAGCATTATTTTGTAAAAAAATCTTCAATGTAAAAAGAGGAAAAAGGATTCTCCATGTGAAAACTAAACAGTTCAAAGGATCTTTTTCTGCTTAAATATTCAAGTCATTAATATTAAGTATGGCTTCTGTGCCTCTTTGAGGAATTTCAGTCTTATACAGGTGCCAGTTCACCACACTGAGAAAGTCACTCTGATGACTTTGTCTTTCAGATAGCCAAGTCACCAAGGCCCAAACACTCCTGAATGCTCCTCCTGAGGGTGCAGTGCAGCACCCTGAGAATCACTGGAGATAGGACTGAAAGGTGAATCCTTTTCCAGCCCTGGCCATAGTCCTGCATAGCTCGTGAGGCAGTGCCGGCACTGATGCCAGATTTTCTGAAAATAATATCAGAAAGTGAAGGTATTATTTCCATCTCAAAAATGATTCAAGAATTAGACAGTGAAACTCATACTGGTGTCAATAATATTTTGGCTAAAGGTCAGGAAAATGTCTGATGAAAACATTGTAAAAGGAACTGAAAATATATGTCTCCAGGTGAGAAGGAAAAATCCTATTCCTAGTCAAGAACTACTTGTAGAAAACACATCACCAAGTTGTGCCTCCACTAATGCTCTATGAACTGTGACAATCTTGTAGTAGATTCACCCACCTCTTCTCTAGTTGCATCACTAAGGAGGTATCTACAGATGATTGCATATATTGTATCAGAGACTGCCAGCAAATTATTCAGTACACTTCCAACAGGCCTGTAATAACACAGAATCAAAATATGAATGACTCAATAATAATTATTTGCTGTTAGATTCACCTTACCATCCTCTCTTTATTTACAGTTACATGTTTTACCTCAATCAAGTAAACTAAAAACAGTAACCTGCTTTCTACTAGCAGTGTTAACACATTTCAGAAAGTACCCAAACCACATGAATTTTCTAATGTCATGGGAGTTAATGCAGTCTCTAATACAGTGCTTTCCTTTACACACCAGGCTATAATGGCTCAGCTGTAGAGCTTGAATTTGGAGTGAGGAATTTTGCTTTCCAACCCTTTTATTGTCACTGTTGATGCCAAGCTGCTCAGCTTGGCAGGCCACATCCTACATCTGTGGGAACTGCATGTGATGTTCATATTCTGTCCTTCCAGTCTGGAAGCCACCAGGTCACACAGCCTAAGATATTTGCTTCATACCTGGGTGCTGATAATAAAGTTCTGTTCTTGCATTTCTCTCCTGAGATGTGGGTTGATGTATCTACTTACAAAGTACCTGTGGCCCTGGCAAGCTCTCTACTGGAAGTCAAATTTTGCAAATCCCCAAATTTTTTGAACCTTTATCTTTTCTCATGTTTGCTAACCAAATAGGGAGGACTATCATGGAGCACATGTCCCATTTTACAATGAGAAAATTAATTTCACTCTGGTCTCAGAAATGCATAACTACTACAGGGGAGAATAACATCAAAAGTCACTGCAAATTGTATGATCCTGAAAGGGAGATTAGGGAAAAAAAAACCACGACCCAAAGTAGAAAAAAAGAAAGAAAAGAAAAAAATCCTTCCATCTATCATGAACACATTCAAGGGGAACAATAACGCACATTCTTAACCAAAGTTCAGTGCAGATTTACTTTATTGTATATTCCATACACTCATTCACACCGTGTTTCTTAATAATAAACAAGTGAAAAGTAAAAAATGCAACTGCCAAAGGAAGTTTATTTATGTTCAAACTGTACTGGAGAAATTAGTCAAGGGCAATTCATGCATGTGAAAATATGATTTCTAACACTGCCAAGGTCGATAAGACCTTAGGGAGTAAATGCTAACCACATAAATCAAAGATGCCTAGAGGCAGTTTTGAAGATGAGCGGCAAGGCTTTAATAGTTTTTAAAAGCCTGTTAATAATCCAAATGAATAAGCAATGATACAAGAAGAGCAAATATCATGTTTATGAAAGGAACAAACCACTGCTCGATGTATTTCTGTGGATTGAGTTGCCCAAACCCAGAATCATATGATTCTCTGCTACATTTCCAAACTAAGTATCTGATTACTTCTCAGACCTGAAAAATGAATAAAGGTGCACGAGTCTAAATGAATCCGAGCTGCCAAGTTAGTTTGCTTGCAAAATATTTTAAGAAAAAGACAGCTTCAGTGACCAAAGTAATTTTATAAGAATATTTCCTCTTTTGTCAAGATGTCTAAACAGAAATGCATTTTATCTGAAAATGCATACTCGCTAGTTTGTTAGTTGGTTTTTTAACCATTTTCCCCTGGTAGATGAACAAAAAACAAACAACTTTCTTTTCCCTCTAAAATTGAAAACTGACAATTTTTCATTTTAAGCCCAGACACTGAACTAAAGAGTACTTCTGGGACTTCTGACTGGCTGGGTCCAGACACTCCTATGGTTGCCACTGTAATATCTAAATGTCTCTTAAGTTTCAGGTTGCCTTTCCAAAACATTGGGTCAATTAGAGCATACTCATTTCCCACACAGCTCAGATATCTGGGACACACATCTAGTATGATATCTGAAGACCTCTGAAATCAAAGTGATTTTTAAACCAATCTTTTAAAGGAACTCAGTTTTAGCTGTTAAAAATACCTTGAATTACGAACAGGATGAGTTTGTTTCTGAGTCAGATCCTTCAAAACCTTAAACAAAGATGAATTCATAACAGAGCTGGCAATTAGAACTCACTGTGTATTTATTCATTCTATTAATAATTAATAATAGGTTTTTGAATGTTCCTGTATTGTGCCATTATATCACATTTTAGAAAATACAATCCATGATAGCATCCTGGTTTTACTGCTAAAGATATTTAAACCATTCTTTTTATGTTGCTTCTGTGAAGGTAAACTGTTAAGTTGCCACAATCCCTTTCAGGACAAACTTTTCACTGTCTCAAGTTGCTGTTAACAAATTCATGACTATTACAACCTATTCCTTTTCTCTTCTTGGACATTACTTTTTAATAGCTCTGCCATCTTGATACCAGGAAAAAAAAGGTTGACTAGCTATGCAGATTCCTCTGATTAAGGGATAGGGTAATTAATCTGGCATATTCAAAACCTGAGCATGAGCAGGCAGCGAAGTCAGAACAGTGAGAAAATGAGAATGCTGTGGAGAGCAAACGAAAATAGATAGTTATGGACCAGTTGCATACAGAGAGACGTAACCTGAAGACATGCAGCCAATTAAAATTTGTTGGCAAAGGGTACAGGAGGAAAGGAAGGAAGGCAAAGAGAGAAGCCATCAGCCAAACATGAAAAACTGCTGCGTTCTACTTCATGCAGGCAGAACTTGGTTAGATGGTTGTGGAGTGTGCATACCTGAGAAGCAGCAGGACAAATCTCATTGCTAATCTTGATATCAGAGACAGTTGAGTTTCTGCATGAATCCTTCTTGCCTTTTTGGCCTTCCAATATTTCTGTGTTTTCATTCGTTTCCTATATTCCTTGGTCTCGGGGCCATTCTGAAGTCTGAATCAAATTTGGAGAATTTGATTCAAATTTCTGGAGGATGAAAGAATATTTGATCTCACATAAATATACTTTGATCAGCAAGGGTGACAGTGATCAAAAGCTAATTGCCATAGTTCCCTACTTTTTTTTTTTTCCTACATAGATGTGCACTAATTCCTCTTCCTATAAGATAATGCATTGAACTTAATAAAGAGGAGGTTTTCACAGTCCCCTCGCTGTAGAGAGGGTAAGAGTGTTGGGTAAACTGCATGGAAAATATAGGTAGAAAACACAGTAAGAATTCATTACACTTACTACAGTCACTGATTATCCTGGCAAATACCTTGCTGAAGAACTTTTGGAAAGCACAAGGTCACAAGAAATCTTGGGGGTCTTGAGACTACACCTGTACACAGTTGTTCCCACACATAAAATTTCTACCTTCCTCCTTTCCTCGCTGCAGAGAAGGAAAATAGGCTAAAACATGGGTCCTCCTCCTTGAGATGAGTTGGTAAAGATCAAACATTATTTGCATGAGGTTTCCAGTGAATTTCTGCCAGAGGACAAAGGGCTGTACGGGCCAAGAAAAACCAGAAGCTCTACAAGTGTAGGAGGACTGTGTTTGTTGGCTGAGTTTGGGAATAAGTTGAAGTCAGACTAAAGAGCCAACAGCAGCTGTTTCTCAATTTTTATTTTTTTTTTTTTTAATCCCAGCACAGCATGCAAATAATTTGCTATGGACTTGAACTGGAAAAGCCAAGTATATAGTACTGTGGAACTGAAATCCAAAAAATATAATATTTCAGGTTAGGAGACCTGCAGCTAGTAAGCCAAAACCACTGTTTGCATTCAATTTTCTGGCTTGATCACAAGCACTCTTTCTTCCTGATACATTTAACTAAAATGTGCAGGTATTGCTTCACATGCACTTCCTTGGCTTTTTTCAATGCATACAAATATCTGCATAATGTTTTAGCACTACCACCAGATTTTACCACCAGCCAAATCTTTTTTTGTTTGTTTGTTTCTTAGAGTGCAGTGATGATTTCTGCCCCTGGATGTATCTGGAGTTTGCTGAAACATAGTATTCCCAACATATTCTCACAAAACTGATCAGCTGCTCTGAGACAAAAATGCCACTGCTCCCTGCCTGCACACATCATTTTGACAGGTAGAAAGAGTGAAGTTGTACAGACTACAGATGATGTAAAAATAACTTATAAAATATTATCTATTAAGAGGAACAGTATCATACTTACTTGAGCCACTCTGTAGCTGTTGGAGTTGACCATTGTGCTTTCCCTCAAAACCTTTCCTCAATTAATCTCTCATATCTACAGTTTTGATAGGCTTTTCCACAGAGCATGCAAGGAACACACTGCTCTCCACATATCCATTAGAAGTTCATACAGGGCAGCTTCTTTGGAGACATTTTTAATCCAGCATGAATTCCTTAGCATGATCACACTATACCACCTTCCAAATGGTTGGGAAAATCCACATTATCTTGGATGAGTGGTCCTAAATGCAGATCTGATTTTCCAAAGAGACAGGTAGAAAGACAAGTATTTTCAAAGAATATTTATTGTTACGGTAGCTAAGGTGAAGAGTTTCAGAGTTACTTTAGGCCAAATTCAGGACTAACACAAGAAGAAACAACTAGAAAAAGTGCAACAGCCTGTACCTTGTTTTCTTATTTTTTTAAAGACCAAAGTATCATAAAATATTTTATATAAATAGCTAAGAGTAATGAAACCAAAGGGACATGACCAATTAAAATGCACATAATTTTAAGAGAGAAAATGCAGATCAATTAAGATGATGTTTCAACCCTATGGTAATTTATATTAGCTGAGGATCTGTCCCTAAATATTTAAACAGCAGTCTTGACACTTCCTTTCCCCCTCCCAATTAAAGACTTTAAAGGCACTTTGCAGTTCAACACTCCAGAGTAAGAGAAACTCTACTGCATGCTGCTTCTGGGTGATAACACAGCCATCATCTGCACTAAGAACAAAAACATAACAGTGTGGGCTTTCTAAAAGATAGAGTGAAGAATAACTACCTAACTATAATCACAAAGGTAATTTTAGCTAAGTAAAATACAATTACACTAGCCAGAATTTCTCTTGGACATGATTAGTAACAAACGTTCCTTGTCCTGTGAAAATGTGCCAGGAAATTTTAATTGACTGCAAGCATCCAAGGCTGCCATTAAACACATCATCTGAAAGATGAATTTATTTGGCCCACACTTAACTACCATGTAACCTGCTTTATGGTTTACAAGATGGAATGATTTTGTTTTACATGACAGTTATTGGGCCTAATTCTACTCACAGCTACGCCAGTGAAAAATTTGGAACAAGTCCATTAAAGTCAATGGCTGTGTAAAATCAGAGTAAAATTAGACTCAGGCCCATCATGCAATGTAATAATAACTGGTACTAAAAACTAGGCCAGTTTCTGCTTTTCCAATTGGTAGCAAGTGGAACCAAGCACTAGATATCACATTATTCTAAGATAAAAGATACCTAAGACTTGGCCCTTCCTCAGAGACCCAGGCTCACATAGCTTGTCTGACACAACACACTGTGATGAGAGCACTGTAGGGATCTTTATTCCCTGGCACTTTGGGAGGACAACACAATGAAAATGGAGAAGAAAAGTGAGGAATTCAGAAAGGGATTTTTGATTATAATAACACTTACTTGCAAATCACTTCAGAATTACAGATCCTCTTTTTTAATATCAAAAGTTTGAGTCGCTTTCTCTTATATGGTTTGAGCTTATTGTTTCTTGTGAGTTCAAGGTTTGCCACAGCTTGAGATGGGGCAGGACTTTGTTTTCTGTTTCCTGACAAGATTATTATGCTATATAAAATAGTTTTTCTCCCAGTGTGGACTTCTCCTTTTTCACTGTTTCTTCGCCTTTCTGGGGACAGCAGTACAGAAATAGGTTTAATGAATGTGTCTGCTTCTGGGGTGCTCTCAAAAGGAATGTCCTAACTTTCAGTACTTACTTCCATGCAAAGGAACATCCTTTTAGGGTTTCCTGGAATGAAGAATCACATCTTACACCTAAAAATAAAAGATTAGGGTGATTAATGTGACACAGTATAAAATGACAAACATTTTCCACTGCCCACAACCGGTTTCCATGATCTCCAAATACCAAATAGTTAACATGCAATAACTCATACTCTGCTATTCTACCTGATAGAAGCTTTCTTTTTATATCAATCATTAACATTATGTAATTTATTTATTGTGATATTCAAATCAGAAGCCCAAATATATAACAGGACTATAGAAATACTAGTAAGTGAAGTTTACTTTCAGCATCTGGTGAAGATATGCTCTAACAGTGTAAGTTAACAGGTGGGGGATTTTTGCTGTTGTTTTCTTTTACATTGTTGTTCTAAAAATATTAATTTTAATATATACTCAGTTTGGAAGCTTTTGAACAAAATTAGACATACAGTTTATTCACAATCTGTACTCTACAAATTGAGCCCAGCATTAGGTCAATGCACAAGCCACTGTACTTAGCACAGCTCTGGACCAGAGACACTGGGAGAAGAAAGGAATTAGAAAGGAAATAAGATGCTGTATCAAGATAGGCACATTGGGATTTGTTCCCATGCTTAAGAAATTAGCTAGATTATTGTTACTTTCTTGGGAAAGTCACACTGAACAAACACAAGCCAGTGTTTCTCGTCCTTTTTCTTTTGTTGTTGGTGTTGCTCATTGCCTGAGTTTTCAGATTGCAAACTGTTGTTAACCAACAGCTTTACAAGGACCACATGTATATAAAAAACAGTGCTCCCTTCCCAAGTCTACTGACAACCAGCTGATTTGAAAAAGTGTATTTCTATCTATTACAGCACATGTACAGGTTAATAGCATTCAAATGACCCCATTTATGTTAGGACTGGTAAAGTAATATTCTATTATTTCATTGAAAATAAAATGTATTGAGACATTTCATATTGTTTTTCATCTTCCTTCTGTTTCAATATTACTTTAACTGTGATTTGTGCCATCTAACAACTAAAGGTTATCCAAAATAATTGTTGTACATTACATCCGTTGCATTAAAGCTGATCTGTGTTTATAAAACAAGATTTTTTATGAATAAAATACATTAAGAAAATATAACTGTCTCAACAGCAATTCTGTCAGTTAAAAATACAGTGATATAGCTCGAATTTCTACACTTCAGTGCATCTCTTGAGGGAGTGAAATGCTTATTAGATGGTAGCATGTGTTATTCCCCAAATCTTCTTTTATATGCCTGTTTCAAGTGTTTGATTATTGCCTGGCTAATAATAGGTGCTTCATCAGTTAAAGAACAGAAAGAAAAGACCAGAGAAGATAGTGTAAATTGTAGCATGTAATTGTTCACTGACTGCCACTGAAAAGGTTCAGCTGCTACTGTACGACAATCTTGCTCTGATGTCTGCAGCCACTGTTTCATGTAACAGCAATTAAAGCTGTGGGAATTGGGAAAAACTCACCCACAGAGACCAATCCCGCCCCATTAATTTTTAAGTGCACAGAGTACTCCAGAGGACAGAAGAGCCCACCTGGGGCCAGTGAAAACACATCACACCAGTCACTGATTTATTGGCATCAGGAGATGGGTGGTGAAAAGGGTGTGAACTTCCCAGTTCCATAGTCTGACTTGCACAGGTCATTCCCTGTATTTCCTTCTGCTTCTTCACCTTGGTCACCCCAGAAACCTCATGGAGACATATTCTGGTTGCATCCTACATTGAACCTGCCCAGAACTGCATCTGAATTGAATCTGGATGGAGGCAAAGAAACTGGCAGCTAAAACCCCTTCCTGAGGCTCTGCTATGAAGAAGGATTTTGAGAGCATGGCAGTTTTGCAAAATAGAGCAATGAAGGCCTTCTGAGCCAACCACAAATAGAGTGTGTTGCAGAAACAAATGGACTGAAAAAAACCCCAAAAGCTGCCCAGAAAACAGTAAGATATGAAGGAACTGAAGTAAGAAGTTACTCTTGGAGTCTGATGATTTTACTTGTTCAGAGCTGATCTTCATGGGAAAGAAATGGATAACGTGACTTTCTAAATGAAAAATACGTGGCTGATCCCCAAGCCTCCAAAGATTTTAATGAAGTGACTGGAGATGGATCTGTGTAGTACAAATGGGAAGCATTTCAGCTACTCTTCTTCCTCTCTAAGGTCAACAAATACCTCAGAGCTAGACTGGAAGCACCACCAGCACCACTGGTCTCAGTGACAAAGACTACACAGTGATTGTGGAGCAGAAGAAAATGTATGTCTGTACTTTTGTCAGTGCCAGCTCACAGGCTCGCTGTGCTCACACCATCCTGCCCCGTTGCTTTCACCCACTCAGACCACTCACAAATTACTGTGGGCCATTCTGCAATAAGCCAATTTTGTTATCCAACCCTTTAACACTTAGAGAAGCCTTTTTATCCAGCAACAACATAGAAGGGAAGGTGCCAACAGATCCAAATGGGCTCTGGAATGATTTATTCATCCTGGGCTTCTAAGCCTCTTTTCCTCAGCATTAATACTAAGATTAATGTGTCCCATCAGTGCGGTGCCAACAGGAACTTTAATAGAAGCAAGAACAACTAGTTGGCTTGGCTTTCTTTCTACTTAAGGTTAAAACATAATAAAAACAGCAGCCTACAAAGACTTTCGCTTTAATTTCCTTATTACTTTACAAAATGAAAATATTTTAATTAAATTTAATGAAAACACACAGATTGCAGGAATAGACATACATTGCTGCCTAAAGTAATTCATTAGCCAATTTTTAAAAGGATAAATGTAATCTATTTGCATATTTTAAATGTTGCATATGCATCTTAAAACTTTCTAATAACTTTGTGCAGACAGGTGTATTTGTACCAAAGCACAACATATATAATGCTTAGGAAGGATTCATAATGACCATGACTGACATCCATAGAGTACATGACAGACATGATGCAGCTATAAATTAACATAAAAGAATTTGTTAGACATGAAGGAATAATTGTTCATATAAGTATTGTCAAACCTGTGTCCCTTTCAAATCTCTTTATCCACATTTATTGCCAGGGACAATACAAGTGTACCACGATAATGGTCTTAGAAGTGTGGACACTTGCTCTTATTTCACATTTCTCTTAAAGTCTTCAGCTGCCAACAAACCACAACAAGAAGGGTTAGATTTTGCCCAGGATGACTTTGTGCTTAAGAACTCCTTTTCTCTAACTCTTAAGCTGCACAGGTTTTACACCCTAAGTCCTCAAATCTCCAACTTGAAAATTCAAGCCCATCAAAGTATGTCCAGATTAGCTTGAAGAACACCTAATGAATGCTATTTGAAAATATAGCAAATTAAAAAGCAACCAAAACCTCTGTTCCAGGAGTTGCTGAGACAGTTTAGTGACATTCTAACAAACTGCAGCGTAACAAAATCACCTAAATGGACTATGAGTGATACTACAGACTGTGCATTGCATATCTGAATGCATAAAGTGGATCCCTTTGGCATGTAACTGCAGTGCTGCCTAAGCCATTTAACAGTAAGCTTTCAAATTAAATCCTGATCACATTGCTGTACTACAAAATGTAACCATTTCTACCTGAGAGATGTTTCAAGTTCTTTTTCTTAAGGTCACCAACCTTCCTGCCTTCTTTTGTGGAAAAAAGTATGTATGAGTGCTCACATACTTCACTTTTCTTCCCTCCCATCCCCTGGACCAATTGTTCACCCAACTCAGGCACAGAAACTGCAGAATGTCTGGGTGGTGGTGATGGGTGAGTGGAGCAGAAACTCCATTTCCCCCTAAAAGGCAGAGGTCGCTCAACTGAAAGAACAGAAAGGCCTTTTATTCCTATAAAGAAAAGCAGAGGAAAAAGCTCTTCACAGTGAAGATGAAAAATATTTTATTTGAATCCTGGGAAGAACTTGTTCTTCTTACACTAGAGAATAGTCTATTCACAGCACAACTTGAATAGCCTTTAGCTTTTCAATGTCCACAACTGGCAAGAAGATACATTTTTACATTTATTTTTATTTTTATAAATTATTTTATGATCCCAGTATGTAAGCAAGATGAAGACATTACATGTTATTCCATTCAAATGAGGAAGTGTAAATTTTTTAATCATCTTGGACATTTAAATTTTAAACTTCAC
This sequence comes from Pseudopipra pipra, assembly GCF_036250125.1. NCBI lineage: Eukaryota > Metazoa > Chordata > Aves > Passeriformes > Pipridae > Pseudopipra > Pseudopipra pipra. The sequence continues at coordinate 11,383,847 of NC_087562.1, forward strand.
CTATTTGGCTGTTATTACATTGATAGTATAGTGTAGGCTTTAATTTGTTGCCTCAAATTTTTAATGATTACTTGCATACTCCTATAAAAAGTAGGACTTTCAACTGGCAGAAAAAACCCTGGGAATGTAAATTATACCTATAGGTCTTTTTGTTTTTTCCTTTCATGAAAAATCCTTATAATCATTTTGAAAATTCTCTAGTATTAGTTTCCTAGAAATATAGGAATTGTAACCCTTGAATTGCCAACAATCTGTCTCTACAAATAGCAAATGCTTGCAAAAAATGTTATACGGTGTTGGTTGGTAACATAAATGAAATGTTTTCTGTCTAATGTTTTATTAGATACACTACGTAAATCAGTCAACAATGCAAAAATTGAGAACTGTAAATTGTAACATTGACACTTAGCACAGAGAAGTTTCAAATTGGGTAATTTTATAATTTCTTTAATCAAAGGACACAAACAATATCATGTGACATATTTAACCTAAGCAGAGAGGTGAAGATTTGATTAGGAATACCTACATTTAAAACCAGAGTTCTCAGTTTATTCAGTGTGTAGTGAATACCAGCAAAATGGAAATTCAGAATGCCACAGTCAGAACAAAAATTTCCTGCTTACAAATTGTCAGACTTTTCATTATAAGCTTTACATTTTGTGAAGACTCCTGCTATTAAGCTTTTTACTAATTAATAAATAGTGGCAGACATATACTATTGCTGATACTAATCTGACAATAATAATTCCTTTTAATTAATAAATATGATTTTTTTTCTGTTATAAGAAGTTGAAAAGAGAGGTAGACCCATTGAGCCCAAGTAGAATGATTTAATCTAGTTTCTGCACTGAGCTTAGAAAAAACACATTAGATAAATGGCTTGAGGAATCAACCTACCTCTCAATTTTATTTTAGCAGCTGAAACTCCAACCAGCAGTTTCTTGTTAAATCCTATGCTCATCTGTATTTGAAATAAGGGTAGACCAAAAGTTTGGTCTTTTCAAAGTAAAGGTGGATGGCCTGCCTCTACCTTCCTGCACTGAACTGTTTTCTGTTACAAGTTATTAGGTTTTGTTGGGAGGAAATTAAATGCCATCCACAAGTCCTATTTTATTTCCATACCGTCTTCACTTCTTCATTTTACCACGGCTGTTCTTTTGCTCATTTGCATTTCCCATCTCGTGCTACCTTTGAATAATGACTGAAGACAATTTGTCCCAGTTGAATATCCCAGATTTTGAGAAAGTCTGATTGTGGATCGAAATATGATGAAACAAATCACCACTATAAAGACTTCAAAGTATGTAACAATCCAGGCTGAGATGCCTTACAGGATGAGCCTACTTGATCTTGAGAATTGAGAGCAGAATGTGGTTGGCACCAATAGGATTATTTCATTTTTGGAGAGGAGATCTACCCAGGGTAACAGGGAGCGCTACAATTATATTTTTCTGAACTAGTCAAACCATTTCTAATTAATTATGATGGTTTCAGCTAAAACTTTCCAGATGAGCCGTTCAAGCTGGACTCAATACTGAACAATCATTGTGTTACTGAAATGCTCTGGTATATTCCAAGTCCTAACTTTTGGATTCAATGAGAATACCAAAAAATGAGTAGCATGTGTTATCTCAATCCAGGAGATTTATAAAACTCAGATATCTTGTGATTTTGTTGCATCTTTAGCAGGACAAAAATTCTTTTTCACCCCCTTCACTTTTGCAAAATTCCCCCCTAGTTGCATCTTAAAAATGTCAGACATACTTTACTGTTTCCAAATAAACACATCATTTTTGGCAGAATTAGTAGACAAGAAAGGTAAGGGCACTGTTGTTATAGGAGTTCATATAAAAAGCAAATTTTAATGTTTTAAAATTTAAGACTTTCCTAAAGTTTTAAAATACATCCTCCCTGACTCCATCTGTACTGTTGTCAAAAGCATTATGTAGTGTCCCTTTGGAAAAGTAAATCTGATTAATTAGCATCAGTCTCCATTCTAGAATTCAACAGCTATATAAACAGCCATAGACTTTTCTTAACACATATTCTATTATTGTTTTCAGCATTGTTATACTCTAAAATTATTTAATTGTTTAACCATTGTGTTCTGTGCATTGTTTGGAAAGTTTGTCAAACAGAATTTTTCTTAGTGTTCTAGAATGACACTGAAACAGACTTTTTCTTCAGAGTTGTTCTAACACACTATAAAAAAGCAGGATTGCTTTTAAGTAGCAATTCTTCACATAAAGGGAAAGACAGGAGAAAAACTCAAAACAACTGGGAACATGAAAATCCCAGAAAACAGTTTGTGTAGCAGTACTCTATTTCAACAGAAAGTTTGTTCCATTCTTGATATCAATGGCATAAAAAAGGCCACTTTCATAGCTGTTGAGCAAGTCTGTGGTGGTTTCAACTGCAGTTCTTCAGCAAAAACCTCTCCCTGCATGGTAACAGCACTTGGACAACGACCCTGTCACAGAGGTCTGGCTTTTGTGCAAAAAGCTGAGTAGTTGGAGGCCACTGCCCACAGAAACCCCCACATCTCACAGAAATTACTGCTTTCAAGGCACTGCTCCCCCATATCTTTGCTGTTTACAGTTCACAGACAAAGCAGGACTACAGCTCTCAACCAGCAGCAAGGAAGGCTCTCAGGAAGGATTCACATCACCAGCTCCTCCTGGTGCCTGCTGACTATGCCCGTGAGGAGCAGCTCGTACTGCCTGCACTGCACCAGCCTAATGTTGGAATTGCAAAGGCTGCAGGTTTTAGCCCTGGAAATCTAACACCTTTCTTTAATATTCACTTCATACAAGCAATTTCAGAACTCCCCTGGTACTCTGCACAATTTCAGCTAACACGTAGCTCCATTAAAAACTAAGAGAGCAAGAGTATGTGTTTACTTCCATATTAATACCCACAGAAATTCTTCAACTGTGAACTGCAAAGGTAAATATAAATCAGGGGGAAAAAAAGGCAAACCCTCCCAATGTTCACTTGCTTGTAACAAAAAAAGCAGGATTTCAGCATTCACCAGAGCAACCATAAATAACATGGCCATCTCTAATTTGGCCTCCAATATCTGACCAACCTTGATTTATCCACAGACAAAACCAAGCATCTCTAATTTGCTAACCAATCACTGCAATTCTTTTCTTACCAACCAATAATTCTGCCATCTCTAATTTACCAATAAATAATTCTGCACTCTCAAATTTACTAACCAATAATGTGACCAATTTGCTGACCAATGATTGTGTCAACTGGTAATAGTGCCCCTAGCAAACAGTAATTTGCCAAGCAATATTTGGACCTTCCCCCCCCAGCAATAAAGAACCGTAGTGGTCTTTGATTCAGTATCCGCTGCATTGCTCTGAAACTGCTTAACGTCGATAGTGAGGTTTTTTACAAAGTATTTGTTTTCTGTAGGAATATTTGACTGCTTAGAAATTGCACAGGTCTCTCTTAAATGTCCATGAACTGGAATATTGTCTTCCCTTTTAGCGATATTAGGGTTTGAGGGAAGCTTGTTTTTTCTGCCCGCAGTGTTCCTCGGCAGATTGCAAACTCTTCTGTCAGTACTGCTGTCATCACGCTGGGATTTGGCGACGACTCCACAGTGCTTGGACAGCGTGCCTGGGTAAAGCAGTGACACTGCTAGCCAGCTCTGTCACCCTGCTGACCTTACCACCCAAGTTGATCCTGTCTGGGCAGAGATTTGAGCAGAAAGAGTCCATATATAAATCCACATGATTGATTTGTTTTTTCTAATTTCTACATCCCTTTGCCTTGTGCGAAAAAATGGGCCTTGAGTTATTGGTTCCTTTAAACAATAATAACAGCATTTTGAAGTCATGTAGTAAGTTCTGCAGTCAGTTTTACCTCCAAGAAATGTTGCCAGTTTTGTGTCATTTTATTAGTTCATATTAAAGCCATCAGCTAACTCAACATTAGCTCAGTGAGCAGCCACTCTAAGGGCCATTTTACAAGGAAAGTCTCCAGAGAAAAAGGGCATAGCAGGAGTGACCATCAGTCCTGAAATTAGTAGAAAATTTTCAAGCTCCAAGCCACTGGCTCAGAGAGCTACAGAAAATAAAACGTCTAGAGGTTGTGGGTGAAATTATTGCAAAACTATACAACAGAATATTAACACAGAGAGAGATTGAGTTTGGCCTCAACTCTGTTAAAAAAGACACTAACTGCACCAGCTCGCCATATATTGTTCCTTGTAACCAACCTACTAGTACAGTTTACAGATAATTTATTGCACATTCCAAAGAAATGTATTGCATATTTTCAAGAAACATTAATTCCAAAACAGAATAAAATTTTGAGATTTCTAGCTTTTACAAGAAAAAAAAGACACTTGCATTTTAAATTCATATAACAATATGAACTGGTGATTGGAAGCACATTCTAAAACTGCAAGCAGGTCCCCTTCTTTATCCTTTTCTTTCCCATCTTGTGGAATAAGCACAGCCTAAGCAACACTATTGCTTCTCACTTTTTTCTTCCTGAAGTCTCCTGGGTTTCTTGAAAGCAGAGGCAGAAATGCCATTCTGGGTGGCTATTCCTTTAGAGGAGGTTGTGAATAGGGAAAGTTAGCCAAGAAGGAAAGGGAGTTGGCCAAGAAGGCAGGAATTCCCAGAAGCCCAGAGGTTTGGTATGTTTAACGTTCTCTTGGTGCTGGAGGAACAAGCATAATACCACTGGAGCTTTACTAAAGCTGATTTCCTGAACCTAGTTATATGACAAAAGTAAAATATAAAAACTCACTATCTGAGTGTTACGGATAAGTAACAACTCTGATGTTAGCTTCAGTAGTATTGCTGGTAAAGATTTCAAATAGCCACAACATTAGGGGGTTTTCCAGAAAAATATTTGCTTTACAAGCTTGGACTTCTTTTCAGTGGCAAACATTTCACTGGCCAATACTGGAAAGATTAACTTGAATACAAAAAGCAGCACTGTTTAGCTGGTGAGCCTGAAAAGTAGGTGTGACAAGGTAAAGGCACTAAGAATGTGTTTTGGATGCATTTCATCCTCCTTTAAAGCGGAAGAGGGTGGCAAAATTTAAGTAGGAGATGGAACTTGCTGAAGCCTAACACATGAATGGAAGACAACTGCACAGGACAAGGCACAATGAACGTGAGAGCAGAAATCTAAGGACTAACAGAGGGACAAGATGTCAGTCAAGAGGGAAAGTGACAGAAAACAGGAATATGTTTACACCTTGAAAGATGAAACAAGTTTCTAGATGTGTGTAGCTGCCTGTTTCTCACTTCAAAAGTGGCATGAGAGAAAAATGTACCTGTCCAGGAGTTCCTCAGTTTGTTTTACAGTATGCACACAAGCACATCCACAAGGTTACAGAGGATACTACGAAGAGAAGCGTCAAAGGATAAAACACATTAAAACCACATAAGTATATGGTATAACTATAATGTGTTACACTGGGAGGGAACACAAGGATTGATGCAGGTGGGAAGATGGTTTTGTCTTGTCTGGTTAAATTTTCTACATTAGAGTACTATTGATTTTCCTAAGTATATAGGATACTGTATATACCCCATTCTGCTACCCTTACACAGGTTAATTCTTTTATCCATTTCAAACGTGGTCAATCAATAACAGTGATCAGGTAGGTTGTGAAATTGCCTGGAAAACACATCCACAAAGTAAACCCAATACATTGGCCTGTCTATGTGACTTAAAGCTTAGCACAGCATTGAAAATCACTAATGGAACACTGTGCAGTTTGTTCATGCTACGAGCAGTCAAGAATCATGCATAATGTAATAGTGCATCTGCTAACAGCAGCTCACACAAGCTAATTTAATCTTGTTTTACACTAGACACAAGGAATTAATCTTTAAAGCTGCTCCCGTGATTCTCTTTGGTCCTTAAAATATCGAGGGTCTTTCCACCTCCCCATTTACAATACTGTAAAGGGATACATTTCGGTTATCATCAAGTATTTACACTTCATCTACATTAGCTGGAAAATGGATGCAACTCCATAATTTATCAGTCCTAAAAAGCACATTGCTGGCCCAGTCCGGAAGCTGTGTTTTGTGCTGTCACATCTGAAACTAGTATTAAGTCTCAGACTCTACTGTGGAAGTTAGATCACCTAAATAATTAATATTTGAAAATAAATAAATTACCTTTTTTTCTTGAGTTTAACTTGTCTGTATTAATTACATGAGACTGTGTCACAGCCTACCTTTAATAATATTATTATTGTCTTAACTACTTGCATTGCTACAGTGCTATTGTGTTTGCTACTGTGCAAACACAGAAAAAGTTATTTCTTCACCTGAAATAACTTATCACCCCAGTACAAACAAAGATACAGATAGATTGGAGAGTAAGTACACAAGGAAAAAAAAAAAACAACAAAAAACAATATTGATGATAAAGACAGGAAATAAAATACTCATACATAGTAAACCTCACTTTTGCAAGATTTCAATTTGGGAGCTTGATCGTGAGTTTTTGGACCTATAGCCAAAGAGAAATTTCAGGAGGGCTTTAGAAGACAACAATGAATTACCTTTGCAAATGGTCATGGCAAGCTCCTTGTGAGCATGAGGAAGGCTGACAGAGAGAAATGCTCATAGGAAAAAGTAACAAGTGGGAGGTGGAAACTAGGCACTCATTACTCATCAAGATTGGTGAGGCATATGATGCCTTGATACTGAGAGCAGGATGATAGATAAGGGGAAAGGAAAGAGTGAACATGAAAACAAGTATTTTACTACAAGTGTGATGGAGCTAATGGAAGAAAAACAAGGGAGGAGGGAAAGAAATAGCCTAGGTAAACAGACTTTGCAAAAGGTTTCTGATCATGTGCAAGTGAAATAATATTATATTTAAAGAAATAGTGTGCAATAATGAAAGGATGAGGATGAGAACCTGGGAAAGAGTTTATGCTGCAGATGGGATGGGACAGACTCCCTGAAATGGTCAGAGAAATAATCAAGAGGACAAAGATGTGGCCTGGCCATCAAATATTTAGGTTAACAGACGATGACAGTGACAGCACCAGGACATTAGACACTGCAGTCCACAAGAGATATGCTGAAGTTTCATTGTTGTAAACAGTTTTCAGCAAAAGTTTAAAATTCTGCTTTAACTGTGATATATTGAACATCCATGGGAAAACATTAGATGGTGACAGGCCAGTATAATATACATCAAAGAAGGCAGAAGTAAGCCCAGGAGGAATAATTGTTGAGTTCCTATTTGTGGACTATATCTTAAAGTTAACATACAGAAAGAAGAGCAAAGTGCAAGCAAAGGACACACTCATGAAGATGAAGAGCTAGTGCAACTTCCCTGCTTCTTGCAGAGGGGGCTGGTTGAGAGGACCTTTAAAGGCCTGTTCCAAACTCAGCTATGCTGATTCTAAAACTCCTTGAAATCAAATGAGGAAGTCTAAAATTGATTTAGAGAACATCATCAGAAAGTAATTCAACTGATTTAGAGAAGACAGAGAAGGAAAACAATGAATAGAAGTGCTTGAAAAGAGTCCAGAACAATTTTTTTGACAGTTGAAGAGTTACACCAATACAGAGATATATGAGAAAGATACGATCAAAATAATGATGAGTATTTGAGTCCAGAGGAGGCCAACAAGTTGATCAAAGGGATAGAGAACTGGGATTGTTCAGCCTGGAAAAGAAAAGACTTCAGGGTGACCTAACTGTGGCCTTTCAGTACCTGAAGGGAACTTACAGGAAAGATGGTGCAAAACAATTTACAAGTGCATAGAGTGACAGTACAAGGACAAATGGGTTCAAATTGAAAGAAAGTAGGCTTAGTTTAGATATTAGGAATAAATTCTTCCCTGTGAGGGTGGTGAGGCCCTGGCACAGGTTACCCAGAGAAGCTGTGGATGCCCCATCCCTGGAGGTGTTCCAAGGCCAGGTTGGATGGGGCTCTGAGCAACCTGGTCGAGTGGGAGGTGTCCCTGCCCATGGCAGGGGTGGTGGAACTGGGTGATCTTCCAGGTGCCCTTCCAACCAAAGCATTCTATAATTCTGTGATATGGTAAGTATGAAAAGGACACCAGACAGAGATGAAGTTAGAGGAAATGGTCTGAAATGGAGAAACAAAACAACCCTCATGCAGTGTGATCAGGGAGAAACAAAATTTTTCAGGAAGGAAAGAAAAAGCAAGCAGGAAAGGCAAAGAGCTGATAAAATCTGATATTGATCTCTAGGAAAGCGAGCTAGCAAGCAGCAAGCATGAGCTTGCTTGTTTACTCAGGTCTAGAATGGAAGAGAACACTGTGCTTTTGTGGCTTATTAGACTGGTGTGAATAGAGGAGTTAGGCCAATACCAATCTTCACCAATTTTCAATTTCAATTTTAGATTCAAGCCAGCCTTTCAAACCCACTTGGAACCCTCAGGTTTTATTCTACATCCTAAGAAATACCAATATTCCCCAGATCTTCTGGAAAACTATAAATTGAAATCCTTTGAAGCCTGTTTAAGACCACTTCAGAGGTTGGTGAAGTGTTGCAGTTGGAGCATTCACTAAGGACTGTTCATAAAATACCTCTTTCTGCTTAAGCTTTAAATATAAACAAGCCTCATGAGATTCAAATCTAAGTATCTCCTGCTCTAATTTATAGTAAATGTTTAAGGGACAAATAAGAAAAAACAGAGAATCTGATAAGGAAAATATTTAAACAGATACAAACTAGTAATAAGAGAAAGAGTTCTCTAAATACATTCAGTCTACTTCTTAACATGCATTAATAGCATTTCTTTAAACAGTTTCTGAATACTTGGACATGGCTCCTACTTTAAAATGCACAATCCAATGATACTCAAGTACTCAGTGAGTAGTGGAAGAAGAATAACAATAATAAAATTATACAATTTATACATGTCAACTTGATTCACAATAAGCACAGCAGATCCTTAAAAGGGGCTTAAATGTCAACAGGGTGTTATGAATGAAAGAACAGAATAAACATCCATTATGTTACAGTGTATGTGAAAAACTGCATGGAAAATAGAAATCAGGTTTGATTTAGGATTATGAACCCATAAATTCACTTGTACTTCTTATACGTTAAGCCTGTCTCATACAGTACTTATTATTATTTCTAAAGGAAAAGAAAATCTAACATCCTGTATAATCATTGGAATTTACTGGTTCCTTGTGTTTCTAGAAAATACTTTGTTGACTCCATTCTCGTTTATAATTAAGTTTATTTCTGTTTATTTTAAATATAACTTAGAAAATAATTTGAGTGCTATAACCTCTGTCTGTACACAGACGCACAGATAAATGATATATAATACACACATCCAAAAAATGCTTATCATGCCTTTTCTCTCAGATACTTAATGTAATTTTAATACAAGATATTCAGATAAAAACAAACACTTGAAAATAGCATCTAGCAGAATTAAACTTGGGACTATGAATGAGGCCTGAGCTGAAAAGCTTTTTCAGGGCCATAAAAGGAAAGTTTAAGTAAACAATACACTGTTTTTATTTAAGAAAAAAAAAAAAGGAAAGAAAAATCATCCTATGCCAAGCGCAGTCAAAATGCATTATTAGGGTGTCCAGGAAATTATAGCTTGTGTCCATTAGTCCTTTCAGGGTTAATATTGATGCAGATATTATTTCTATCCACGGTACCATTTATTTGAAATATTATGACTGGGAGTAGCTGCAGCAGTGAATCAAATCAATTGATAGAGCAGTTAGCCCCGCAGTCAAGGCTGCCTTTACACCGTGCAGTGAGCATGAAATATTATGGAGATTGTTCTTTAAAGTGATCACTTTATCATCATTTGTCTGCAGCCCAGGCTATTCCTTCCTGCCTCGCTTCCCTGTTGGGTTAGAGCTGTCATAACTCAATCAGCCGTATAATGCTGTTCATAGCACCTCCGTAGCAGGTATTGAACCTGTCAAGGGCCACTGAGGGAATTATACTTATCCACTTTGACAGCTAGCAACACCACTCTGATATTTATGTCAGTTTATATATGTATGATATGTATTTCTTAAATGTAATTAGAAGCCTGTTTGTGTGTGATATATCTGAATTGCCCAGAGCTGCCCATGATTAAGACATTGATTTCTAACCTTGTGCATTACTGGAGAAGGGAATATGACAAGCTCCATCACTCAGGGGTTGCAGCTAACCTCTTCTGTCTATATACATCATATGAAATTGTCACTATTGTTTATCTGTTCCACAAAGTTGACTACAAAGCTACTGTTATTTTAGTTTGCTAAATAAACTAAAAGACTGTAAAACAAACCATCATCCCTGTGCCTCCAGAGCACTCCTGTTTGCAGCTGTGTTACTTGGAAAGCAGAGCACAGTCTGAAAGCTGGGGGAAGATCACCATCATGTTTCCTGTGACACTTGTTCTCATAGGTAGCTAAAGCATACTACCTGGATTCAAGGTGACATTTTTGTATATATCCTACATGCCAAGCAATAGAAAATACACTGTATTGCCATTATAAAGGGAAGAAAGACCAATATGGACAAAAAAACCCCCACCTCTCCCTGAGAAACCAACCATCTCTTTATGCTTATCCTTTTTTTCTGTTACTGTTTCAGAATGGGATTGTTACACAAAATAGTTTATGTATGATCAGCCTCTTAACTTTTTTCCCATTTTAATATACCACAGGCTTGAGGAGATTATACTTTCCAAGCCATTCTTTCTCTCACTGCATAATTAATGCTGAAGCAATCTCTTGTTTTGTGTTTGTTGTTTTTAAAGTTCCAAAAAATTTGGGTAAGTACTTCTGAATTCTACCTTAGACAATTCAGTTTCTCGGGTTCACAGGGCATAATCTGTATTCAACTATTTAAAATTCACACTTTTCTAGGTTAACAAAAAATAAAATAGTATGGTTTGAGGTTTTTTTAACTGTATACTCAGGTTTGACTTCCATTTCCCTCCTTCTGAAGATATTTGGGGTCAAAAGTATCAAATTTGGACAGATTTCAAAAAAGCATCTGCATTAGATTATGTTTTGAAAAATCCTCTCTTTAGCTCTGGTTTTACAATACAGGATTCTAAGAAAATTTCAAAGCATTATTTTAGAGAATGAGAACTTTCCATGTCTTCATCCCCAACAACATGGGTGGACAGTTTAAGCTGTCACTCATCATCAATAGAAATCCCCATTTCAAGATGCCTTGAAGCTTGCTGAGATCAGAGATTAGGGTAAATTGTATGATCCTATTTCTGGTTTTTTAAACAAATAACAGATGAATCCAAGAAAAACAAGAAGCCTGCAAATGCTGCTCACAAATAGATACTAATTTTTGAAAGTATAATTACCTTCTGGAAGAACACCCATCACAACCTTAACATTACATTAACTGCACTTAATTTTGAGTTTCAGGTGCTTACGTGAAATAGAATTTCAGTGAAACACATAAACAACGTTAAAAGAGTCCAAAGGATCAATCTGCATCTCTAGACATATATTTGTGACTGGTCCCTAGAAAGCAATCTAGAAAATATCTATTCCACCAGTCTCCCACAGAAAATCTAGTTCTATTCTCACAGGAGCCAAAAGATACCTCAAGATGTCATACACAAAGCATTCAAGCTAAATATCATTTAGATGTCACTGTTCTGACCTTCCCTTAATAAAATCCAAAGACCTCTGTAATCCAAAGATCTGTGATGAGAGCTATGTGGTTTAATTCATATGTTTCCAATGTAATTCTTCCAGATTGTTTAATTTATAATGAAAATGGAAACATAATTTTGTTTTCTGAGGTACAGCACAATGTCCCTCTAGCTGATAATTTTTATGTAGCTATGAAAAGAAAGGCAAAAAACCTCAAGATAAAATAATAATTTTCCAGACCTCTGTGAAAGAAGAGGGCTGTGAAAAATGTATTTTATTTCTGAATTATCACACAGAACCATGATAGACTAAAATAAAGTGCAGCAACGAAAGCCAACGAAATTAGTAGTATCTAGCAATCAATTAGTACTTAAATCTAAAGTGCTAAACATTAATTGAAATAAATCTGAAAAGCTTGCTCACAACTTTTGTCAAGCTGCATCAGCTGCCTCAGGTAAGGATTCTGCCATTAGAAAATAGCTGGCTCAGTCAAGGATATAATCCCACCAGTTATATCTGGCTGCATTAACTTGTGAGACAAATATTTACACAGCCTATGGTGTTAAACGGTGCTGACCTCGGTGACCGTAAGGGACAGTCCATACAATTACCATCAGCTGCCCCCAAAATATCTCCAGCTAATTAAGATCTACTTTCCTACACATCATTATGCCAGTTCCCCTTCGCACTGCGATTTTTGAATAAGCAGATGATCTAAGATGCAGTTAGAAGGAAAACCACAAAACTCGCTGGCAGTAAATTGCAAATGATCTTTCTTACATCCTCACAAGGAAATGCAACAGAAATGCGATCTTTAAATTATTTTTGTTTTAAAAAGGCTTTTTCAAAAAGGACCTCAACTTTTGAGCAGGCAGATTAAGTGCCCTGGTTCTGCCATGTAAAGATAGGGATGTGTCGAACTTGAGAGTTATTGTTTATTCTTTGGATGCTAAAAAACTTCCTTCCAAAACATTCCAAGATGATTATAAATGCACCCTTTAGACAGCTAATGAATTATGATCCTTTTAGTTTTGCACACTTGAATGGTATACAGAAACAATTTATAAGGGAGAAAGAGGAATAATTATCTAACATATATACCACAACATTTGATTTTTGATATGTCTAAATCACATCTCATAATTTTTGATGGCTTTCATTTGACCAGCTATGGAACTAACACTTGGAGAAAAGAGTTGCATAGAAATAACCAACTGTCTCAGCTGGAAATGACCTGAACACTAGTGTTAACTAAAAGCACCACCCCTTCTTTATTAACAGTGCTCGAGACTCTCATCTTACATCTCCACAAAGCCAGCTCCTTCCAGCAGCAAAGTGCCCCTTTAACACCATTGGTTTGGAGCTGATGCAGAGCATAGAGTGCCCAGCAATGAATCATCCCTGGTAATTCCATGCTTTGCATGGAAGATCAGACAATTTCATAGTGTTACGTTATTCAATTGCCATGTGTTGCATGTAATATTTATGATGCATTTTATATCTTTAAAGCACCATACAGAGCCCATAAATGAAAATATGGTAGGAATTACTATTTCTATTCATATGAGGAGAGATAACTGAGTCAATGGCACAGCTAAGAGAAAAATTCTGATTCTCTGTCCTGAATTTTGCCAAATAGTCCTGATAAAGTGTTTTCTTGGGTCACACCTATACTCTATTTTCAGAGAAGCTGAATTTTATTCTGGTGCCTCAACACAGACACCCAGTGCCATTTGAAATGCTCTTGGGGATCCCATCAGCTCCCCACTTGCTGTTACAAAGCAGCATAGTCTCATAGGCTGCCCATATACAAATTTCTTGGACAATACAGGACATTTCAAGGGCTACAGATGGGTAGAGTTAGAAAACTGAATCAAACATTCTATGCCAATATCTTGCATCAAAACAGTGAATTCCTGAATGTGATGAATAGAGCAGTACCAGCTTCAAGACAGGCCCAACCCAGTACTAATTAGCCAAACCCTTTGAATCCTAGCTATGTGCAAGAGCAGATGCAAGAAATCTTATTCAAAATTCAGAAAAATCCAAACTGTACCTTCTGTTTACAACTCATTGCCATTTATGGTTTGCAGCATTTCATTCCAAAGAAAAAATAAATTTTGTGTGTTCTTTGTAAATGCAAAGGGCCTAACTCCTAGGAAATTAGATGTTTCTGCTCATCAGTGGCAGGGTTATTCTGGCACTGCACACTGAACAGTTGCAGGGTTGTGAAGAATAAAATTTGTGGCAAAAGAAGAAATTCTGCATTCTACTACTAATCCCATGCAAATTAATTTTCCCTAACGCCTGGCAACTTTTTTTGGACACCATAGTCTTTCAATAAAACATGAGCACCACAGACATTCCTGTAACATAATATCTTAGGTATCCACTAGTTAATATGTAAATATAAAGAAACACCTATGGAAATATACTTAAGCTGTTACCAATACCACTTATGCAATATTGATGATTTTTTAAGGGCATTTATAACTGTGTACTACTACTCTCCTTCCTTTTAGCATACCCCATTCCTACAGCTCTTTATGAATAAGTGGTTTACTCTAATGGCACTCCTTTTTTGTCATTCCAAGGATATCTTTATTTAGAAAATAAATTGGTGAAATCCTTATATGGAGATGTTGATAACTTAGATGAGTGTTTTAAGATTTGTCCAACTCAGGCCACACTGAAAAGGAACCACATGTCAACTTTTGATCCACATTCAGGTTTTGAATTCCCAAAACCTGGTTTTCTTTGGCTCACAGTTTTCTCACTAATGCACAGAGCACAGGAGGATGACTTGGATATTTCTGATTCTGCCACTGATCTGTTGGCTGAACTCGAGCAAGGTTCTGCATCTGGACTGAATGCTAATGAAAGTAAATAATTCTTGTGAAATATTCTCAAATCTTCCTGTGAAAAGAACAATAACACTATTGTGATCTGTAGTGTAAATTGTATCACATAAATTATTTTCCACTAATTTCTTTACGAATTAAAGTGTCTTATCCAGTTTGTCTCCAACAACCTGGTACAGGCCTGTGAAGAAGGACAGGGACAGACAGGAGCAAACGAGAGAGAATATGGACTGATACATCAGGGCAACCAAAGCCATCACAGGCTATAAAAGCTTAGGGCTGTGCTTACTAGATCTGCTTTCAATAAACAGTCACTGTGATGCACCTCCACTGGCACTGCACATTAGAGTCTAAATTTAAAAATAAATTCAGCTGCTGCTCTTAAGAGCTGTCAAAACAAGAGCTACTGACATCCTGATCTTTAGCATGAACATGGAGCTGCAGTACCTAACCATCAAAGGTACTAGAAACAAACACAATTCTATCTGCTAAATTGCTGCATCTTATCTCTGCCACCTTTTCCTTTCATATTTTAGGGGGTGCAAAGTGTACATAATTATGTAAAATCATTCTGACATATCTGAATTTGTTCTTGCCAAGCCATTTCTTTTGCACAGCACAAACAACAATCAGCCAGCAAAACAGAAAAAGATGACTCATGGTTCATCATGACCATCTCCAAAATCTGTTCTCACAATCTTCCTGCTCTACCCTATACTGATTCTTAAGTACCCCTCAAATTCAGATTGCAAACTCTGGTGCTGTATTCACATGGCATTCAGAAGTGTACAGTGTAATTGTGCAGGACTGGTACCAGACCCAGGACTTTCTCTCATGACAATATAATGTGGCTTCCATGGCTTAGTCAGAGCTATAACCCTACACAAACAACTGCAGAAAGTAGCTATTTCTGCTACTAAAGGCATCAGACTTTGGAATGCCAATCTACCATTTCAAAAAGGGTTGCTACAGGGAAAGAGAGCAAAAGAACAAATTCAGGTTTGTTTTTTTGTTTTTTGCTGGAGCTCTGGGATTCACTTCTATAATGGTCTGCCTGGTGATCTCTGAGCTACTCTGCCTCCCACTGTGTCTGATATCAGGAGTGCCAGAGTGGCTGAGAGATCAATGGAGCAGCTGAGGGAGCCAGCTGGCAGGGGAAAGGAGGAATGGATTGTGAGGGATAAAGAAATAAAGAGGAAAAGAAAAAAAGATTTGTTGAATTAAACAGTAATGAGAAAGGGACAGAGGAACTCACTAGCCCTTTTAGAAGGGCCACGTTAAGTCCTCCACAAAACCCAGGACCCTCTGGAGCATTCTAATCAGTTTAATGATGCAGATCCCCCTTCCACCCCCTGCATGAGCTGAGCTGGTTTTTTTGTCTCTTTATCAAAAGATGACTTTTCTAACAATGATATCATTCACAACCCATACATTTATTTCTAGAGTTGGGGCAGCACTGATTTGCTGAGATGATCATGGTCATAAAACACTGCCGTACTACAGAGTAGTCTGACATGATCCTCAGTTTGGGAAAGAACCTCAGATGTCTTAGGGAGAGGCAAAGTTTGCAAGAAAGAGGTCCTAAAGACCAATTCTATGTTTGAGGAAAAATGGATAAGCTTTCTTTCAGGCAGGTATGAATATCTTCTCACCTGAAGCAGAAGCAGCAAACTTGAAGATAAATGTAGACCGTAAACAATTCTTGTGATTTAACTTAATTAGGTTCAGCTATTACACAGTTTGAGAGAAGCAGCTTGTTAGAATTTGCAGACAGGAGTGCCAATGAGACTGATAAAGGAATTGGGCTTTCTTTGACAGAGAGAAGAGAGGTGTACAATCATAATTATGGAAGGCTGAGGAATATGGAAAAGATGCAGAAAATGTTGATTTGTCAGAATATAAGGATACGCATTTCATATTCTAAATTCTGTATACTGAGTAAATGTCCATTATGCCTGTTGAGTGTTGATACAAGAAATGAACATTCACATGCCCATATTTACATCCTGCATTATTAATAAAGATTTCTTTAAAGTCTAATACATAAAGGATATGAAGGAACAACAAATGGAGGCAGAATTTAAATGAAGCAGTTGTAGATTTGGTATGAGATGTGAGGTGACAGGCATTCCTACCAACATGCATAATGTGGTTGAAAAACCATGGCAGGCTGCTTCAGGCTCTCCACTGAGTAGAGTAATATGGTAAACATCCTTTATATAAATGTATATAACCTGAAAAGAAACATAACCCCCTAATTGCATACAGCACGTGAAGGAAACACCTATATTCATCTACACTGTTTCACAGAATACTAAAGGCAAGAAAAACATCCAGATTCCTATGAAGACTACATAGTGGAAACTCAATATGCTCTTTTCTTCCTTATAAATTATAAGCAAAGCTTATTAAAATGGTCAAAAATATGTCCACATTTAATTTAGATTTAATACATTAACAGGTTGCTCACAAATGCAGCAAATTTGACTTTCTTTTTGTTTGAGTTGCACTAGTGTCCATCTCCATTGCTCTTGCATCTCAAGATATGTTTAATATTCTAGCAGAATACAATCCCAGGTTGTCTGAGGATAGATGTTAGTATAAATCCACATGGATAACATGAAAGCATAAGGATTCAGACTTGATGCAGACAGAAAGATGAAGATGAGTCTCCCTTGGGCCGCGGGTGTGCAATATTTATATAGAACCTAAAGGGTATTTCACAGACCATTGTCCTAGACAACACTTTTCCTGGATACTCAATGCTTCCTTTGTAGGGGTTCATAAGCAATCTGTGGGCCATAGTTTGACCTGTTTCATTGACTTAGTTCAGCCCTGTGCTTCAAGACCATTCCTGTATATGTTCTTGGAAGGATACCACAGAGAGGGCAAGACAAAAGCAAACTTTATCCTCACTCCAGGCAAGGAAGTACAGTATGCACTAAATGGACAAAGGATGGCAAGTCTAAAACAGCTGAAAAAGACCTAGTTGAACTCCCCCCTAAGCTTATTGTTTGGATTAATTCAGGAAACGGTGGGCCTAGGTTACGGGGAGCAAAGGATAGTTGGGAGACTGTGTCCTTCCTTTAGCAGTATTCCAAGCAACAGGAATTTAAGCACCATTGCTGTGGTATTGCCACATTGCAAAAACATTTAAAAATACTCAGAAAATACTTCCCATGGGCTGAACTTATCTAGTCCATGTGTCTCTGATCTTAACATGACAATCAGAGAGGCAAACACGCAAATCTCATTGTTTCCAACACCTTTTGATGGCCCCCATGCTACAGGACCCTGGAAGCTTTACTTCAAGGGCTCACAAGCCATTTGAAAGGATATTGCTAGATATGACATCTGGATTCTTATCTCCCTTTTATCACTCAGCTAATTTACCTAATACTACACTGAAAGAATGTCTTTTTTGAAGAAAATACCACATGAATATCATCCAGCTTTCTCCACCAGATAAGACAGACACTGAGAGGGAAATTTTCTTCTCTGTCTGCCACCAGAATACCTTTAAAGAGACATCTGTGCCTCAGCTTCCCTATCTGGGAAGGGTGAAGGCATATTTGTTTCTCAGAGCTTCCATTTGATGGCAGGAAATATGTAGCAGATTCAGCTCAGTTTCATTTTCCATTTTTGTGTTCATTTGATCTCAAAGCTCAAAAATATGCAAAGCCACATGAGTTTTAATTTAGAATATGGTGTATAAAAGGAAGACTGTACAATACTCAATAGAAAAGTGATGCCAAGCAATTGTTAGTAATGAAGAAATAATAATGGTACACTACAGCTTTGTTCACTCTGAAAACAACAAGGAATGGCCATCAGCTTGCAAAATGGTGCTACAAGAAAAGCTAGTCTAATTTGCTAAGTCAGAAATGGGTGATTTTGAAGCTCCTGCCTCCCCTGGTACCTTTGGAAAGAGATTAGAATGGGAAAAAACTGCAAAACAATGTCCAAAATATATGAGAGCTCAGAACAGCACAAACTTCATTAATGAAAAAATCTGGATCTTCACTATTCTCTTCTGGGAGAATTAATCAGATGTTGCAGTTTCAGATTTATAGATTGCTGTGAAAATGGGTAATCTGAGGGGAAAGCCTCATAAAAACTTAACAGCAACACCGAGATAATCTGTGGGCTCACAGTGGCCATGTCAGGGCTAATTGAAATGTTTAAGAGCAGCACAGCTTCCAGGCTCCCTGTGATACATGCTGAAGACACGAATATAGACCATCTCTTTGTCTTGACTGGACATATTTTATCGCTCTGTATCATGAGACTGTCACCCCAGACTTCTAATTGCTCAAACCTTTAGACACAGGGCACCTAATAATTGCAGTACCATGGCCAGCCTAATAATAAAGATAATTTACAGTTCAAAAGCAAAGGGTAATTTGTAATATGAATGGCTTTTTGTGTCCCTAAGCTCATTTCAGGACTTGAGGATCCATGCAGCAATAGCTACAGACTTTTGCCTGAGCGTGTGACTTACTGTGCTGGTTTATTTAGCCATTTTGTTCCAGAGAAACACAGAAGCCCGTGGATTTAGGGGAAATCAATGGGGTGTTCAACACTAAACATATTCAAAACTTGTACAAGTATGTGTCCTGCACAAATACAAAAGATTTTAAGTTCATATAATATTCATACCTGTAAGTGTTACTGAAGTGTACAATACCAAATGGAAGCTTAAAACTCATTCATAATTAGAAAAGTATCAAAGTCATGGTGATTGTTGCATTAATTTATGCAGAAAACCAGGAGTTATTGAAAGCAAAAACAGATGTCTCCAGGAAGGAGAGGATCAAGGAATTTTATCAACACCAGGAAGAAACTGAAAGTAAGCAGTTGTCCCCACGCTGCTCTGCCCCCTCCAGTGGGCTGCAGGGCAGACCCACCAAGACCCTCGAGCCAGTGTCCTGCTCCTCCTGTGGAAGAATTTTCTCTTTCACAGCACCAGGTTCCTATTACACAACCACATTTTTTTCTTTGCCTTTTTATAGTTCTCTCAGCTTTAGAGTCAAAGCCCATGCCACAGCCTTAGACCACTCCTGGCTTTGCCTTGCCACCCACATTGCAAGCATTACCAGAACAAAGCCTCTGTTACTGTAAAGCTTTAAGCTTGACAGTTTTAAAGAAAGTCACAGAGCACTCACTCCATGTAGGAGAAGGATCTCTTCACTCCTCAGTGAGAGCTAGGTTTTGGAAGAGACAAAGAGCAATTAGGATGCACATGTTTTTCTCATGATGACACAGCTCTGGACCTGATAACCAAAGGCACAGGAAGTCTGTCTCACCAACCATTTAGACTCATAATTTTTTGCCATTTGCTTGGCATGCCTGATTGCTCTGAATGTCTCAAATACACCCGTTCATCTTGCAACAGTAAATGGGTCTTAAAAGTCTTGTTGACAATCTTACCACCAAACCCATGTGCAATTTAAACTATTAAGAAAAAAAAAGGAAAAAAGTGGGTGAACACAAGAATGAAATAAAACACTAACAGGGACCTTCCAAATGTGGTCACACTGACAGGATGGCACTGGAATCTGGGTTTGTTTTAAACTTACATTGTTTAAAAGCAGCAGGGGACCAAAATGATGATGGCATCATACTTGCTGAAGGGGGGAACCTGAATTGAACTCTCAAGCCAAATTCTAATCTCAGATTTCTGTGACCGTATTCTCCATTAAGAAACTCCTGCAGACACTGATGGGACTCCAGCATGAAGACGGCTCTGTGAGCAGA
The DNA here is from genome assembly GCF_036250125.1 of Pseudopipra pipra. NCBI lineage: Eukaryota > Metazoa > Chordata > Aves > Passeriformes > Pipridae > Pseudopipra > Pseudopipra pipra. Next base: position 11,404,094 of record NC_087562.1, read on the forward strand.
GCATGAGGATCAAAATCTGCTGTATGGGCACCACACATGGAAACACTATCCACAGTTTTTCTCACCAGACGTCAAACATCTTGAGAGCACAAGTAAAGGAAAGCAACATTCATAAAATCAAAACCACAAATAATTAAATATTTAGTTTTCTAATCAAGTCAAGTTGTGTGTAAGCCCTTAAACAGCATTTACAAGCATTTGATTTGTTTTCTCCATCGACTATATAAGAGTACTCATGGGCTCACAAATCAGGACTTCTTGTTTGATTTGTTTTAACATGCTTGCCATGTCAGGTGGTTTTTCCATATTTCTTGCTGTTCCTTTAGAAACTTGTAAACCAGGTCAATTTATTGAAATGTCAGCTTTTATAAATATTCCTATCCAGCCAAGCCTCTAAGTTAACACATGCTATAATTACAGCACAGCCATTTATGGAGAGTAACTAAAAGTGGGATAGCCCTTCTTACTCACATTGAGAAATATCCTACTCCTTGAGTCAACATTTTTATTTCAGTTAATTTACTTTTGGAATTCACTCTGGAAAATGTATTAGCAGTTGCAGAATCTGTCCCTAATCTTACTGTTTTTTCAGTTAAGTCTCAGTCTTTAAAATGGGCATTAAATATCTCTGGGATTGAACATTAAATATCTCTGGGATTGAACATTTTCTGTAGTGCTATTGAACCTTTTTCTTTGCCAAAATGAGGGTGATCAGCCATAAGGTCAGAGACAGAAGTAAACACAGAGCTATTTGGTTAAATGAAAATAATATAAAAATGAAAAAGAAAAAAGCAGTATTTAGAAAAAGGTACTATCTCCCTAGAACTAGGGGCAACCTTAAATTAGTCTCATCATTGAAATTTTGCCAAAATGAAAAATAATCAATATTCTTCTATTTGACAGGGGCGGCAGACTCTTGGAAAAATGATATCTGGAAATAAAACAGCAAGTAAAACATCAACACAGAAATGCAATCCCAGACAGTAGTCAGAAACAAGAAGCAGTAGAAGACATTACAAGGGGAGGAAAAAAAAAAAAAGAAGAAAAAAAAGCGTATATATTAGCAAGTTTAAGCAACATTTGAGTCCTTTCTACTGTAGCAGCTCAGCTATTTGATATGTGTCGTTTCAGTGTGGAACAGTTTGCCCAGCATAGGAAAGTACTGAACTCTGTGCCCATTCTGGAACGAGAGATTTGTTTTACAGATACCCTGGTTTAGTCGAGATATAAATCAACCAGCATTTCATTTGAGTGAGCCTGCAAGAGAATACACAGAATATACAGAATACACCGAATACACCGTGCCCTGTGTGACTGCCCTGTCCCAGGAACACGGATCAGTTACTGTCTCCCCTTCCCACCCTCCCCATCTCTGCCTGTAAATATTTGTGTTTGCAAAAACACATTGAAAATGAGTTGCTTACATAACAATGCACAAAATTCCCAACTGCCTATGGACAATAAGGTAGCTTGGGAATACACTGAACTTCCTTTTATTCACATTGTCATTGTTGAGATTATCAATGCAAAATACATATGGCAAAGCTCTAGGCAAACAGATTTTTTAGTTAAAGTTAGGGGCTTGCCTGAGACATGACCGGATTTAAATGCAAATCAAGCTACCAAACTAAATCTTTTTTAGTTCTTGCCAGCAGACTCTCATACATAACTGTATATAGAAACTGGTAATTTCCTTATATTTTGGCTTGTAATGGAAATCTAGGTGATGCAAGCCCTCTCCATTCTCCTTATTTCTCCATTCAATTTATTCTCCTCTGACATTTATTTTTCTCTCTTTGTTTTGCAAATATGAATATAATTTAAATCCAACGGGTTAAATTGCCTCTTATTTTGTAGCAGTCATCAAAAAAGAAAAAAAAAAAAGAGAAAGAGAAAAAAACCAAGTCAATACAATAAAACAACCAACAAAACTTAAAAAGTACCACAATAGAAAACTAGAGAAACCTAAAAGGAGGGAAAAAACCCACTATGTCCAGAATCTGTGTTACTCAGTATGTACAAGATAAATATGAATACTTCAAATACATCAATGGAAAGTACTAGCCCAAAAATTAGCAATACTTTGTACTGTACTAAACTAATTGTTTTTGCTAAAATCGTGCTTTGCTCTTTCCCACTTGGAAAATGAACATGTTGGACATGGAAACAAACAGCTGCAGAAGTGCAAGAATCATGTCTCTTAGAGGACAAAGCATAGGAATCCTCTACACTACCTTGGGAAATACGTTCAGTGTAGATAGGTAGACATGTAGATAAGTCTGTACAAAAACATCCATCCATCTGCATCTTCAGTAGAGTTTGAAAAGAGCTTTCTTATGGCCTTTGCCCGTGCTCTTAGGAAGCACACACAAAATACTTTCAAAAATATGGATACCTCAGAGGACATAATTATTTTGTTAAGAGGTCAGTGGAACTGAAGAATAAAATCCAACAGATATCACATTTAGATAAGACCTAGAGTTGCACATTCTTGCTGTAATTATTAGGATGTACTCAAGAAATTTTACCTGGCCACCAATTCATGTCTCAAATGAGTATAGAATCTATTATCTTTCAAAATCACAATTCTTTTTAAATACCCAGTCAGGTGCTACAAACCCACAGGAGAGCACACACCTCCAGCCAGAGACATTCACCACCAAAATCTACGCAGTTTCTTCTAATAAAAGAGCACAAGTCTTTATTTCTAAAGCACAGGTGCCCAACCTTGCAGCAGCAGACACAAGATGATAAAAAGGACACTGAACAGCAGCACAAAGAAATCTCATGTGAAAGGGAAAGACATCAGATATGGAGCCTTCACTTGTTCAAGTTCAAACATCACATATAATTTATACAGCACAGGTTACTGTACTGTGGTGCAGAAGTGCAAAAATTGAGAGCAAATTAGGAAAGGAATGTTTGAAATACTCTCAATGGCTGCTTTTGCTGGGTATTGAACTATTGAAAAAGTTACATTACTGCAGGTCAACAGGTGGGCAGCGTGCAGAAGTGACATTCAAAGGTGTCTGAAGAATGGTTCTACTGTTTTATGAAAGCAATTTTGCTTTCTTTTATTTTACACATATTACAATCAAATTGTGAAATCTGTGAAGTGGTTTTGGAATTTATTTCAATATGGGAAAACCAAAGGAAAACATGGAAATGTAGGATCCTTATCAAATGACCCTTTTTGGATTGATTTTATATCTATTCCCACATCAGTTTGCTTACATACTTGGTCTTATTTTTTTGGCTTCTCAGTTTTAAGAGAATGATTGGCTGACTTCTGAGAGAGAGGAGTTGGTTCTTCAAGCACAAAGAACAGCTGGAAAGACAGATGTCATCTATGTTACTGTTTGGTTGCTGGAGAAAAATAAAACAAGCTGGTATTTCCAACTGAATAGAAATTTTTAAGATAATTCCAGCTGTGCCCATGTGATCAGCATCTACTGTGTTTGCAGCTGTGACCATGTGATCAACCTCTGCTGTGTTTGGCCCTTCATCCAAGCACATCTGGTAAAAATATTTCAGTAGTGGGGAGAGAAAGGAGGCAGTTTGTGTGGAGATTATGTTTTATTTTAGCCTGCATGATTCTTTGTTTTTCTGATGGAATTTTTAAAGATTTGTGGGCAGATGATAGATAGGAAGAACACTGAAAATAAGAATGAGCACAGGATAGGCACAAATAGTATTGAAGTGCTGCTGGCAGTCCAATTATAAAGGATAGATTTAAAATTATTATGAGTTTTAACACAGTGTTACTACTAAAATAAAAATATATGTATGGGAAGATTCCTTTGAAAATCTTACACTGAGATAAACAAAAGGAAGCACACAAGAAAATATTTTAATATCTAGGTAGAAATGTTATTATAATACCTAAATAATAAATGCCACTTGCAAATTGAATACAGGGAAAAGTTACTAAGACTATTACCTACACATTAGTAAAGACCTGGGATCTACACAGCAGGGTCAGGTTTTGCACTTCACTGTCCAAAGCTACCTAATTCATATATAATTGAATATTCAGCCTTACAACCTCACTAAGCAAATCAACTCCCCCTGACTTGCACCCTCAGCTGTGCTGAACTGCCCCCCCACGTCTCATTCTCAGGAATGTCAGACACAATTGCTTAGGAGGGTGGGTCTGTTGTCCTGTGCTCCTGCAGCTCTGCAGACATAACTGTGTTCTGGAGATGCCCCTCTGATCTCTGCTGTGCTTGTAGAACTGGGGACTGTGAGTGCACATTAGTGCTTAACATAAGGCACTTGAGTCTAGTCTTAGATTTGTGCTGATCAGACAATAATTATTTTGAAGTCTGACAAACTTCTGCTACGGAATAATGGTTTCCAGAAAGCTTTATTTAGTGGGTAAGAATGTAAAGAACACACCTTCTACGCTTTCCGTAAATGAGATGGCATGAAATTAAGGTGCATGAATCCAGAAAAACTGCTCTGGGTTGGTAAATACCTTCTAATGACTGTTTGCTCACTGCTAATCAAAGAACTAAGGTGCTCCCATGGCATGAAATTATTGAAGAAACACATACAATTCTGCTGCTGCTGATAGGCTGCTAAAGCTCAGCAAAGCTTAACTGCATTTTAACTGCATTTTAAGCACTGCAATTTAGTGCAATTATTTGAAAACAAACAGTGCTCCGTCCATTTTTTAGGTTACATTTTTTGTATTTTTCATACAGCTTGTGAAAACTGACATTCTGTTGCTACTGTGTGTGCAACAAGTAGCAAACAAACGGATCACACAAACCAAACTTTAAAAGGATTGCAATCCCTCTCAAATCTAGAAGAACACAGGAATTACTGTTCACCTGTATAACAGCATTCAGTGACAGTAGTTATTGTTCCTTTTATTCTTTAGAGGACTACAGAGAAGCAGGATTTAAACCATTAGCAGAAGTTCTGTCAGGGAACTTCTTTTGAATTACATATGATTGTAGACACTTGAACACACTTTACATTTGGTTTTATTTTCATAAAATATCAAACAGCATGCTGCTGTTAAAAGTGATTTTGAATATTAAAAAGCAGTTCCTACTGGCAGTCACAACCCACTGTTCTGTCTCCAACTATTTGAATTACTAAGTTTCCCATTAGTCGCTGGTCAACAAGAGTTGAAACAATTTTTTTTTCCTTGGCAAAGTAAAATAACTTCTAAAAAAATTAGACATATGAAATAATTAAATCACTTTGCTTTTTATAATGAAGACATCTTCATTTAAAATTAAAATTTACCTCTTTGTGGGTTTTTTGTAACTCTTCAAATGAAAATGTGACATCCATTATTTCAGACCCTGAGGAAGCTACAAAAAGTTTCAGTTGCACTGCTGGACTTTCTTTTTGGGTCAATTTTCTGAAGTTTTGCATGGCATCTCAATACTGAGGTCAAGAAGAATTTTCAAATACTTAGTCCATCAAACCCAGTTGTGTGAATAACTCCACTACTTCACATAGTTCTATCCATGACATACAGTATATCCAGAGCTTCTATGCTCAGATTTTCCACTCTTAGATTATATTTCAGAGATCAATTCCAATTTTGTAAATTACTGCTCTTATTTGTCCAAGATACTGTTTAGGAACCACGCTATATATGCCATTTTGTCAGTCTAGACACACTGTTTGTCTCGCTGGAAATAATATCTGCTATTTTAACTCATGACTTCTAGGGCTTGTGGTTGCTTTATATGCAAGTCTAACAAATACTTCATAAAAGTACCATCTCTTCAAACCAGAGAGTACAGTGAGATAAAAACCCCACTACAGTAAATGGAATGATCAAGATGACCACTACGTACTTTTTATATGAAACTCAGAGTTAATGGCATAACACTTGCCTCTGAATCTTGTAAGGCAGGATTACAGTCAGGAGGATGACCTTAGCTTACTATATACAGGAGTCCTAGTGGCAAATGATCCTTTAAGAATTCAAATAAAACCCCTGTTCTAAAATAACCCGCTTCAGAGATGAGGTGTTTTTATCACAAAGAACTGAGGTCAGTAGAAATAAAGAGGTTCATACTGAAGTTGTTCTGAAAGACAAGATACATGCAAAACTTGCATTTTCAGAAAACCAGCATTCAAACATGGACTGGGCTGTCAATCTATAAATAATGCTGTTAGCATATATGTAAAACAGAAGTTATATTTGCACTCATGTTTAGAGAACCACAGGTAGAGCTTATACTTTGTTAGAGCCTACAGTTCCAGTGCAGGTCAGCACTAACCAACATCAGAGGTGGAACAGACCAGCCTTGTTCAATGTAATCCAACAAGGATACACCAGATGTACAAGTACACCCTAAAACCCCGTGTCCAGGACCAGCACTCTCTCTCTCAGGGGCCACACCACCACCTGGCACTTCTTTGCTGCAGTGCTTTTGTACCGATGTTCCCATGGCTGGAATGCTCGAGTTTTCTCCCCTTTTGTTCTGCCCTCTAGAGCTTTGCATGGCATCTCAATACTGTGTGTCAAATTTTTCTCTCTTGTTTTTTATTCATTCCAGATTGCACTGAGAGACAGGACGGAAATGCAATCAGGAGATTCCATTCTTTGATTGCAACAGGAAAACTTTGGAAAACTTTACATCTTAAGATAGTCTGTGAGAAAGAAATGAAGCATTTGGGTACCCCTCTGCAGTAGACGTTTTGGGATGGAAACTTAAGTGTCTCCACAGGCACACAGAATTTTTATGCAACAGAGTCAATTATGCCAGATACATATTGCAAAGTCAGAATTTAACTACCTCTCCCAAATCCTCTCTCTGACTCCCAGTCCTGTGGTACAATCCTAATTGCAAAGAATTACTGACATTTAGAGAGGAGTGGGCAGCCTAAAAATCAAATAGATGCTATGCTTTCAGCAAGTGTCCCACACTCATTCCAAAGGGGGAGGCTGTGCAGTGCATCCTACTTGCTAGAGCAAAGGCAAGAATCTCTCTGCAAATACTTGCAGATACCTAAAGAATGACTTTTTAAAATATAGTTGTGTCTTCAGTGAGTCCTAATGACTGATAGAGCAAATACCTTTAATACAGATATCAATAACAGGCAAATGCTTTTAATATTGCTACCAATGCAACCCCCCACACTATTTAGTGTATCAAAGCACATGAGCCCCGTTGTCAAAGGACCAGTTTGGCTTCACCTCAGTTAGTAGCATTCTTAGGGTAAACTAAGTAATAATAGTTTTCTATAAAAGTCAATGGAAATTGATTAAAAAAATGGCTTTTAATCTGGTTTCTTTGATTCTTCCTCTGTTGTGTATCATCAATTGCCACTGATGCAGGTGGTACCTATATCCAAGGGAATGTAATACCAGAACTTAGGTTCTCAGTAAAAAGAACTTAAATACATCAGTGAAATGTCTGTGCTAGTTCAGTATTGCTAGTGATGCTCTTAGAACACTTCTATACTTGGCACAACCACCTTGATTCACACAAGCAATGGCAATCATTGAGAGCCAATTTCCAGTCTGGCTCTGCTATGCTTTATATCTATTACATAGAAAAGTGGTGGAACTTGTATTTTCAAGCCTGGAGAAAGCCAGAGAGAATGTGAGCCCTTGATTAGCCTGAGCAGCAGCCAGCAAAACTGGTCTTGGCTATTTTGAAGAGTATTAGACTGCTTTTAACATGCACTGACACACAAGGACCTTGGGTGGAATTTTAATTCTAACAATTACCAACCAATTCATCAATAACAGTCTGTATGCTTACAGCCAAATTTGGGGGAAAATAAGACAGGTAAGGTTCCATTTGTGCCACCCTCTGTATCAACACCACTTTGCTGAATATAGGTTAAGAATTAGATGCAAGGAAATGGAACTGTTATCACTAACAGGAAACAGCACAAACATCACAAACAGGATCTTTCTAAGGAGATAGCAGAGATACAGCCGTGGAATCTGCTTGCTACTCAGCCATATAGTGGGAAAAAAACAGAATTTTGATGCATCTCTCAATCACTTTTCCAGTTTTCCCTCTGTCAGAGTGTAGCATATAACTGTTAGGATATTGCTTTACAGTTAAGGAATTTAAGCTCAGGAAACACTCACAAAGTCAGCTCATTTCAATATCTCCAGCAATGCTGATGCAACAAGATCATTGCTAACATGTGTGGGAAAGGGTCACAATCACCCTGTTAGCTAATGCCTCCAGAACCAATTGTAGAAGTAACACTTACAATCCACTCATCCATGCATATCTGTGCAAGGAGTTACAGAACAGTCTTCCTTGTAAAATTTGGCCATAAAAAATAAATCTTTGTAGACGATAATATGACAACTTCTAAATCAGTCAATTGCTATTACCTTTCAGAGAATTCATCAGGACATCACAGAAACTGAAAGTACGGAAGGAAATTACATGAACAAAAATATCTTCCTGACTTGATGTATTTAAGATTAACACTAATTAACATATTTCAAAAATTCACAAAACAAATAATCATTTTCCATTAAAAACTCGCATGACTGTACAACTGCCTGGGTAGGCTGCTAAAATAAGCAAACAAACAAATACCAAGCCAAAAAGCTGACAGAAGAAGAGGAAGTTTATGGAAATCAAACAAGGATGTACTGTATGTTTTTATTAATTCCAAAGAGTATTCTTCTCTGGGTAGTTCACAGCCAGACTCATTTTTGTGCTTGGACTTATCTGTAAACTCACTGCTATCTTGATGTTTAAGCATCTCCTACAAGTCATCCTGTTTCATAGTACAGAAAAGTCCTTCCCTTTCTCACACTTTCATACCACGCTAAATAACTTAGAGAAACTCTGGCATGTTTCTGGCAGGCATTAAACTCTGCAACACATAATCTTCCACGAAGGTGACCTCAGTCCAGATCCTGGGATAAACAGGTCAATACCACTGGCACAGATTTACCATCTCATGGAGTGAGCAAAACTGAGGAGTAATTGTACCCATATTCTTATTTCCATCAGTAGTTCTTGTATCAGCTGGGTCTGTGCTATGAACAAACATCAAGAGTGTCACAGGGGTGGTGACAGACTCTTCTCAGTGGTGTCCAGCAACTGGACAAGGAACAGTGGCCATGAGCTGAAACACAAGTTCCACCTCAACATGAGGAAGAACTTCTTCACACTGAGCACTGAACAGGCTGCCCAGGGAGGTCATGGAGTCTTCCTCTCTGGAGTCATTTCAAACCCAGCTGGATGTGTTCCTGTATAACCTGCTCTAGGTGACCTTGCCATGGCAGAGGGGTTGGACTGGATGATCTCCAGAGGTCCCTTCAAACCCTAACAATTCTGTGGTTCTGTGAAATGATCTGCAGCGTAGCAACATCAGCCTATCAGGAAAACTGATCAGGCTCCAGAAGAATTTTAGTCTGGGAAAAATTCAGGTAAAGGAAAAAAATAATTGGGGGGGTTTCCATAAGAAAAATAAAAGTAACAACCAAGATGGTCTTAGAATCATAGAATAATTTGGGTTGGAAGGAGTCTTTAAAGCTCATCTAATCCAACCACTCCTCAGTGAGCAGGAGGATCTTCACTAGATCAGGTTGCTCTGAGTCCCATCCGACCTGTCCTTGAATGTTTTCTGGGATGGATTTTTTTATAACTGCATTAAAAAAGCTGACTGTGGTATCTACTATACCTCATTTCTTGGTCTGATTAGAAAAGCACAAAGATGCTATACTGGTTCCTACACTGTCCAGTTACCCCACCAGAGAGAGAGATCACAAAGCAGTTCATCATCCCTTGCAGGAGAAGGTCCATACAAGATTTCATTACAAGCACAGGAAAAAACATATGGAAACAATGAAATAGAAAATATTAAAACGAAAAAAAAAATCAAAACCCCTAAAATTAAAATAAACAACGAGCACAAGATGACTCCACTAACTGTACTGAGCTTTTGAATCACACCAACACTGGCATTGTGCCTCACGGGGGAGGCAGTTTGCCAGGGTATTGCCATGGGCAGCTAATAATCACTCACACACAATGGGCAACAGAGATTAAACCCAAATATTGGAAGGTTTGATTTAAAAATATTTTTACCATATATAAGAAATAAAGCAGTATTTTATTCTTTCACACTGAAACTATTAAGCCAATTTCTTCAACATTAAAGCATTTCTTATTTCCACAAGCCACCGCTATATCTGATTCCTCTCCTGGGTGTCCTGCTATAGCACATGGGCACCTTTGTGCTACAAAGTCTAGGGAATTCCTTTAAGTCACTCAAGTCCTGTGCCAGGTGTTTGTAAGGATTAACCCTGCAAGGACTTAAACAGATTGCGGGTTTCTACAAATTGCTTTCAAATCCGCTTCTTAGATTGGATGATAACTGATATCACTGGGCAGAATTAAAGAAAAGCTTCTCTCACATTTTCATTTTTGACTATTTCAGCACTGCTGTTTCCTCTTTCATGCTGGAGCCAAGGGGTTAAGAGATGTGACAGCTATTATGATGTAACAATGCAGAAAGACTTCTTTTCCTAAGGAAAGCAGGCAGAGGTTGTATTTTCCTAACATCACCATGAACAATTTTGGTGATTTGTTCTGTGCTATCAGTAACTGATAAGGTCATGGAAAATGTGATACAAGACAGAAATTTGGAAAATTTTGTTTTAATGCTGTGGCTGAAAGTCTTCTGTCTCACAGTACACGTTCCCTCTGGATTAAGTAACCTTTGCAAGTTTTCTACAAACTGATTCTGCTGAATAGAAATTGATTAATGAGCTCAGACACTGAAATTGTCACTAGAAAATAGCCATTGAGATTCCAGTCAGCAATCACCAGCCCCAGGGTCAAGGAAGACCATGGACCAACTTAGCTGCAAAGAGAGCAGCCTTCATTTGTCTTCTCACTAACTTCATTTTAGCTGTGCCTGGTGGCATTGGGTGCAGCCAGGAGTCTGCCACCACCTTTGTTGATAAACCCATGTACTCAGGGCTTCCTACCTAAGCTATAAAAATTTTTTTCAAGTATATAATATCACTGGCCTGAACATTCACTGTCTCAAAGCTTCTAAAGCTTTTTATACCTCTGCAAAATTAGAGAAAAGTTGGAATCAAACACAATATCATTCCAGGTATTAGAGGCATCATCTATGATGTCACCTCTGAGGTTTCCTAATATCATTGGTGCCAGTTTCTTTTGAAAATACATGCTATAGTAGCATCGAGCTTACTTAAGAGGGTTCACTTCACCTTCATTTCACTCTGCCTCATACCACTGCCAGCTAACATAATGAGTCATGTTTAAGCTGTTCATAAATATAAGACTTCAAAAAGTCAATGTTCAACACCCCTCCCAGCCCCCAACTTTCAGAAGTTTGCATCCACTGGCCTGAGAGAGTGACTTTGCAGTAGTAACTACAGATATTGAAAATTATGTAAAAGTTGTATCACAAAGAATCATATTTCATAATACAAGCTGGATTTCTAGAAAGATAGAAAGCTGTGAGTTATTAATGAAATGGTTTGTGTTTTATCAGCTAATTTTAAATTCTATTTTTCTAGTAGCTATTCCATTGATAAGGATAGTTGTTTTCTTTGTGGTGTTAGACATTTATCTTTTTTTCTGAGAGATGTTAATACATTGATTCAGATTCAATTCTTTTTCTGTCCTTCAAAAACAATACATTTTTTGATTACTCAACAGCCTTACAGGTTTAAACATCTAAAAGATCAGTCCTGTGGGTTTTTTTATTCAGACTTTCTATTTTCACTCTCCACTTCTTTGATGATCTCCTTCTTCCCATTATGTGCTTCTTGGCCAGATAGAGTCTCCAGGGGTTTCTTTAGGCAGGAGTAATACAACTTGAAAGTTATTTTACAATGTGAACATTGTTCAATCCCCGAGGTGCACTTCACTCATTGAGCGAGGCAGATGATGGTCTTATATTTTAAAGTTAGAAGGTTCCCAGCATTCAGCTGTCTCTGATGTAAATTGCAGCAAGATATTTAAACTCACCAGGTTTCTCTTTCCCACTTGCAAGCTGGGTATCAGGAATTTCTTAGGGATATTGTGATGAAAAATTATAGTTTGTGCATGGAGTACAGTGCAGAATTCCTGTACACTAAGATTGTTGATATTAGCCCCAGTTCTGAAAACCCTGTGCCTACGGGCAGCACAGTAACTGAGCAATTGCCTTCTATATTTCTATGCAAATGTCTATATTTCTAAATCTGTTAAGCATTTTGAAGACATTGCCCTGCACTGCAAATCGAGGTACCTTTAAAAAATAGCAATAAGTTACACCAAAAATCTCATGTGAAATTAGTTGTCTTCAACACATGCTAGTGAAGTTTTGTGTTTTTTCCTAACCATTCAATAAGATAAAAGCAGCCAATTAATGAAGATTAGTTTTTACACACAAAGCACTTCTAATACTAAATTGCTAAGTATTAACAAATTATATGCGCAAATTCAGAATTTATTCTAATGCATACCTCACATTTTTTTCTCCGATACTCCTATTGCAACAATAATTGAGGTATAATGAATTTTAATAGTACCTTGTACCTGTGAGAAGCAGCATTGAGAGATAAACAGGTTTTGCTGCCTAGAAATAGAATATTTCTAATTATAATGATAGCCAGACAAAAAGCATAGAGGCCTGAGGAGCTGCTTTGGCGTTATTTTCATCAGATGTCATAAGGTCCCTGGGTACTTGTACAATCAGTAACACTTCACAGAGCCTTCACTTCTAACAAATAATTAGCTAAAATTGAACCAGAGATTTCTTACATGCATGTCATAGGTTTGATATGAATAATGAGGAAAAAGGTTAACAGCAGGTCATAGACAGTTCCCGATCTTCCAGCTTATTTATTCAGTGAAATGAGAAATTGATCACATTATTTTGTATAGAAGAACCTGATTCATTACAATCAGCTCTGAATTGGCAGTTTTTGCTTTAGGCAATTTCAGAACATTACTTATGCTTAAACAGTTACTGGTAAGGTCATTTTACAACTTGTAATCACCTCTCTGACCCCTTCATGACCATAGTCACAAAAGCTTAAGCATGTGTGAAAATTGAAAAAAAACCACACATATGAACAGAAAACTAATGGTTAAACAAGAGGAGCTGAACAAACAAACCCACCCAATTGAAGTATGGATGACCACACTCAGGTGTACTAGAAAATACCAGGAACACAGTATCTCTTGCACATCAAAAATGCACAGGAAGTCATCCCTAATTTGGCAAGACAGTTATTGGAGAGAGAGAACAAATCCGCTACTGCATGCAGTATTAACCAGTGGAGGGCAAGAAAAAGCAAAGGCAAAGGAGACAACTACAGGTAAAGATCTGGAGTTGAAGGGACAGAAAAAACAAGTCAGTTCTTTCCCCTAAGAGTAGTGATGATCACTATTCCATCTTCTACTGACCCAAACTCCCTTAGCACCATGAGCTTCTATTCCTCAGAAGGTTTCTAATAACTTTCCAGAGTGACTCACAACACAGGACAAGCCCTCTCAGGTGCTCCGTGTCTCTGAGAACACTTTCACCTCTTTCTACACCAGTATCACTCTAGCCAGGTTGTCTTTTCCAGACAGAATGAGGAACTGCAATCCCTGCAGGGCCACAATTAATTCCTTCCCAATTACAGACACATGTGGGGTGAAGCCAGGCTGAAACCTGCAGTGTTTGAGACCCAGTGTCATATAGACCTTGCAGAGTGCTGCTGCTGTGCTCTGGATTAGAAGGCAGAAAGTACAAGTTTCTCTTTAAATAATAGAAATTATTTTATTTATTTTTGAAAAACTGAGCCCCTGCTTCAGGTTATGCCCCCCACTGTGCGTTAGAAGGAAAATAGTGGGGAAACTGTAATAAGTGTTTGAGAACGAGGGGAAAAAGAAGCAGGACAGAACTTCAGCTGATTTATGATGAAGGGTGTAAATTGCTATAGAATAACTGCTGAGCATATGACAGTCATTAAAGCAGCCATCAAAGGGCAACAAGTACAAAACAAAGAAACATTGCATGTATGTTTCAGTTGGAACAACTTCTTAATTATGCCTCTTAGCTCCATTGTCAATAAAGGCATTTGCGCCACTTCAAAGCATCAGAAAGTGGTGTTTAGAAATAATTCTGGTTCATAACTGAACTAGGATATGTTTAAGGATAAACTATAGTACAAAATATAACCTACAGATTACTTTTTTTAAGCACCTGAGTTCCATATTCTTGGAAAGTTAACGTTCAGATCTGCAAAAGGATTTCATCATCTAAAATGAGATTAAGAAGACTTCTTCAGGCTTCTACACCCGCTTAAAGGAATTCTTCAAACTCCTTCCTGACCCAATGCTAGAAGTCTATAATTGTTTACATGTCTCTTAATAAAGTTTACTAAGTGCTTAATAGTCTGCTTTGCACTTGATGAAAACACCCTCCTCAGCAGCAGAAGGAAGTAGTTGGAGATTATCTAGCAGCTAAAAATGATATGATGAATAAGGCAATTGTCTTATGTTCCCAAGAACCAATGCTTCCAAAGCACATCAGTCTGATAGGGGTTATCAGAATATGTCCAATGTGTATCTATAGGAGAAAGTTGTGATCAAGACAAAAGGATTATATCAAGACTCTTATGTCTTTTAGAGTGAGACATCTCAATTTTTATACAATAGGTTAATGAACATGCCCCTAAAACCTTCCTTAACCTGAGAGAATCCAAAAATGTTTCTTGTCTTCCAAGGGAATTCACTAATCATGTATCCATAGGCAGTGAAGACCTAAAAGGTTATACTGAACCAGTGCAGAGGAGGAATCCATAATTCACAGGAGTCGAGAAAGGATAAAATGACAAACATCATTCTGCAGCCCAGTGACTCCTGGGGGAGAGCAGAGTTATGGGTTCAGGTGCTCATTCTACTTGTTTGGGATTCAGTGTCTCAGTTTGCTCGCAGCTGTAGACAGCTTTAAGATGTCTTATTCCAGGTTATGGATTTCACTTATGGAACAAGGTACCTAAATTTCATGCATAATGGTATTTAGCAATTCCTCTGGATATTTTGTCCTAGATTCCTTAATTTCATTGAATAACACACACAAATTCAAAAGGTACCTCCATGTCTTGTTCCAGAATGTGTGGTTCATTGAAGCTCACCAGAATTGAACACAAATGCCTAAAAAGAACTTATAAAAGTTTTGCCAGAATCTTCTCTGAAGGTGGACTAAACTGTCTTATAACAGTCACACCACCTACTGATGCTTCCAACAGTTGAGGGAGAGGAAAAGCACACCTAAAGATGAACAATCACTGTGTACTCAATCACAGTTTTGGTATCTGCTTTAAATAAAGGTATTGCTTAGTCGTGAAAAAGCTATTGGAAACATAGATGGGGAGATACCGTTTACTTCTAAAACTGCCCTAAAAATGGCACTTAGGAGTCGTTTAAAACATGCCTGTAACAGTCACATAAGTCAATAGTGGTAACGGGGCAGGTGAAAGTTGTAGTATGCCCACCAGGAACTCGATGACACCTGTAGCTTTCTTATCTTCAGGTTGCTTAATTTAATGAGATTTGTTTAAGAATCATAAGGAATGTGGTTGAAAAGAAAATAGGAAATACCCAGTAAACAGCCAATAAACTTACAGAAATCTGTGTACTTCACTAGTAAACACCACTTCAAATATTTTGGTGAATATATTTTGTCCAGCTTTCTTGGTACACGATAAACCTTTCTGGTCAATTTACTTGAAATATGTGATTAATAGGTTAGTAGCAGCAAAACTAGGTATCAGAGACATATTTCATACACTCCATTTCAATACATCCAATGCTTTCTCTTTTTCTCACAGGTATTCCATTTTGTACCAAGTAAAAAATTAGCAAAGGAAAAACTTCCCGCGTCTTTCCGGTCTGTAAAACTGACACCCTCGTGCAATCTCATTTAAGACAAAGATTTCTTCCCTTCATTTAGGTCTTGTCATATTTCTAGGTGACTGCTTATGCTCCCTTACACACCACCCACATAGATTTAAACCTTCTATTGTATGAGGGTGCAGCAGCTTTGGCTCTGGTCAAAGCTTTTCTTGCAACACACTTTCCATCTCTTCATGGGCAGGGTGGGGTAGTCCAGCTGCCAGGGACACATGAGAGCAAACCAGGTCTCTTTTAAGCCCACCCCTTTTCCAGAGCTTCGACTGTGTCAGCACGCTGGATTTACTATTTATATCTGCTAGGACATACAGTATTTGAAACAACCAGGCATTCTGCAACAATTCTAAAAGCCAGTCACTTTTTCACTCTGGCTAGCACAAAAAATATGTCTGTCTAAACAAAACAGCACGTACAAACACAGCCCCTTCCCAGCCTCAGAAGCTCACTGGTGCTCTTGCTTCTGTGCCACCGCCTGTAACAGAGGGCTAAAGAGGGAAGACACTCCTGCTGGGACAACTCACTACACATCTGCAAGGTCTCTCAGTCCTGCTCCTCCTTAGACTCAATGGTTTTGAGGGTCTGGTAAAGCATTAAGACCTGAGATCTCTTTTTTTCCTGTTGGAAACTTTCCGGTTAGACGAGACAAGTTCCCTATTGTGAAGTCGAAGAAAACATTGTTCTGAGATGCTCCTGCAAGAACAAGAGCTATCAAAATGCAGCATGAATAGTTTTTGTTTGGCATAGGAACAGCCCTGAAAAACATCACTGCCATATAGAGCACAAGTTACACATTCAGATGGTAAAAGCTGAGCAACATCTAAAGGGACAACACAAAGACCATGAGTTAACCCGGTGGAAAACAAAAGCATTTTTTCCCTTCAGAAACATCATCTCTAACCAATAGTTGTCTTGGGCCCAAAAGTGAATAAAAAATTTAATTATAACAAAATATGAATGTCAACAAGTCAACTGCTAAAGTATCATTTCTCTGAATAAAGACAGAACTAGAATCCCCTTGTATTTTCAACCAAATATGGCTTTGCAAAAGTTGCAAGATTTTGTGGAGTAAAGAGTTCCACATTCCATTTACAGCTTCCAGGACAAATTCATCAGGGAGATAAAATTATGAAAGGGAAAAGTGAATATTCTATCTACTTAAATCTAAAATTAAGTGATGTTATATAAACTGATTTTGTGTAAAGTATTTTAAAGGATTTCTGCTCAAACTCAGAGTGAAGACCCATTTTCAAGCTTTGAAGATCACACAAAACATAGTGGTGATTTTTTCAGGCTAAGTGTAGACAGACTGTCCCATGATAAATTGTATGTCCAGCTACAAACCTCAGAGGCCTAAAAAACCAGTTAACATCCTATTTCTGCAACAGTATTAAATTCTTTCTTCAAAGTTTCCTAAATCCCTATAATAAATGGAAGATATTTCATTTTAGACACTAGCAGATTCCATAATGAGTTAAGCCTCTTTACAGTTTATTTTAATAAAGCACAGCTTTCTAAATATACGGAGGCTATAAAACTTGCAGGTTGGAGCAATAATATGTTTAGTAGCCTTGCTTTATAAAGTGGAAATGTTTGCATGTCTCAAATTACGAGCAATTTAAAGTAGGAAGTAAGCAAACTAGCTCTTGTGTTATGAAGCTTGACATTGTTAAGCCTTAAGAGAACACATCCTTCAAAGTCATACAGACTGAAATATGCTCTGTAAGCTTGGCAAAAGGACCAATGCCATAGTGATGCACTGCACAAAAATCACCACAAGTTTCTACTTCTGTGTGAAGTAGCCTTGCTGTAAACTTTAAAATTTTACTGCTGGTCCTATTTTTAAAATTAATTCATTATTAATTTTCCTATGAAAAAATCAGTGCATAGCTTTCCTTTGAATACCAACTAAGAAATGTAATAACTGCTAACTATAAGCAGGAAAAAAATATACCAGCCTTTAAATGAATAGAATCCAAAATATCACTTGATAACAAATAGTTCAAAAATATTAAAGTAAATTACTATTCTTTCCCCCTGCACTAACGGAAATGTGGAGACTTATTTCTCCTCCATGAATTTGGTATTAATTCTACATTGACACCTGTGCCTTTTTTGTTAATAAATAGGAGAATTAAATTAAATTATACTACTTACAAAGCTAAATGTAATAATTCTACTTCTTCATGGAATTGTAGTTAGAATTCAATTAATAATAAATTACTGTATATGTGAAATACAACAAAATGTTAATAATTGACTCGAAACATAACATAAATTTTAAAAATCTCAACCTAAGCAGCTTCTGATTGGTCTGTCAAATCAGTTTGGAATATCATGATTTTTCAAATCTATGCCTACTTGATTTCAGAACATAAATGATTCAGAGATGTACCCCCCTGGACTTGCAAAGAATTATTCTCAAAGAAGGTTACAGCATGAATATGTACACAAGTCCACAAACAGAGTTGTTACATGCATAAATATTTAGAAAAAGAAATTTAATTCATGAGTTCAGCTAATTACCTGACTGCAAATAAGATAACTAGAGGCAAATCAAGTGCAAACATGTATGTAAAGTTTTGCAGAAAACAGGTAACTCTTACTGAGAATCTTTGCTTGTTTTGTGCCATTACAATGTAAAAGTAGCTGTCATTTTTTATTATGATTCTAAAAATCTTCCCTTTAAAAGTAGTTTCAAATTCGTAAATATAAATATTGTGATGCCATATATGCAAAACTTTATTGCAAATTCCCCCCATTTTTTAAATTTCAGTCTGCTCATTTTTGAATGTGAGTTGCATTTAATGAACTTTCTTATTTTTCCTTTGTTCCTTTAGTACTCATTTAGATGAAGCTCACTGGCTGATGTTAGACATTTTTATCACACAGCATACTGAATCTTATACATAAAATGTTGTTGGGGCCTTATAAAAATAAAGATTCTTGATGAATTGTCACCATAGAATTGAGTTACTATTTCTATCCATTGGCACTAAACTACAGTTAAGGAAAAAAAAAGGCAGGAGGAGGTGTTCATGAACATCTCTTCCTCAAGTATTTCAGAAAAGAGTATCTTCTCCAAAGCCCTTTTGTTTTGATAGACACTGTGTGCCTGTGAGCACAAAGGTAATATTTTAGTAAACAGCAGGAGTTGACAGATATGTTACATGGCACATATCATTTCTGAGTTCATGCAGCAATATGCAAGAGATCATGGAGTGACAGGCAAGGACGACACTGTAAGTTACCTGGATGAGATATTCCAAATGGACTGAGCCATAAACCACAGCAGTGCTTTGGAAAATCCCTGTCCGTGTGCCTGAACATGACAAGTGCCAGAACATTTTAAAGGCCCTGACATGTAACCAGCACTGCTTATGTAATTCAACCTGAGGTGCTACTTGAAGTACTGCTAGCACAATATTACTGCCAGTAAGAGAAATTAGTGTATATTAAAAATATTTGAAGGTTTTGTATGATGCCCTGAGAAACTTGGGGTGCTTTGATGAAGGACTAAAGCTGTTGAATACAGAGAATCACAGAGATGCCCTTCCCTGCTCTGAAGATGTGAGGGCACTGCAGTGCAGAGTGCCCAGGGAGCTCTGCCAAGGGGTCAGACCAGCTCCTGCACTGCTCTGGGCTCTTACAGCACACAACTGTTAAGTGACTACAAAGTTTCTATACTACACCACGATTCATAATGCAGGTTTTCTCACTGATGTATAGAAGCCTACGGCAGCCTTCACAAATGAGGTTTTATTAGCTGAGTTTAGAACAAAAAACCCAAAAACTTGCTTAGTCAGTTTAAATAAACTGGTGTGGGAGCAGACACGTAGCACAGGACTTTGAGTTCCCACACCTTTGCTTGTATGTCAGGAGATTGAACCTTCCCTTTCTAACAATTAGAACGTGATAACAGCAGTAAATCAGTCTTTGTTCAATCAAAGCTACAGAACTCTTTTTTTGTGCGAAATTAGATCTCTCCAGACATTATCTCTTCAGGCATACACGATGTATGCAGTTTGCCTTTTCTCTAAAAAACAAGAAACATTAGTCAATTCAGCAGAAAGAGGGTTGATGGATTTCTCTGGGCTCATATCATCACAAAAGGAATTGACTAGTTTGATCCACACCATATGCAGGTGATGATAGGTCCATCCTCCTGATTCTGATATAATAAAGCAGCTTCAATTGGCTATAAAATAAAAACTGCACCTTAATAGGTCTAGGTTTTTAATTTGTTTGTTTTGGGGATTTTTGTTGGTTGGGAGTTTTTTTGTTTTGTTTGCTTTTTTGTTGGGTTTGTTGGGGGGTTTTTTGTAAGTCATGTGCATTGAGCATCAGAATGCTTTGTCAGATAATGCTTTCAGTTGATGCTTTTGGAGACTTGAATGCATGTAGCTCCTGACAATGATTATATGCACGTGTTCCATATAATTCCAAAAGCACACCCATTATGAAAGATTAGTACAGTTGTGCTTATGATGTATTTAGGTCGTCTGTTACTGAATATTTCCACTGTCAGTACAACAAAAGTGTGATGATCGCAGTTAAAGCTTAACAAAGAAAATGCTGTCAGGCAATTAGTAAGCTGAAGTCAGCAGTACTAAAGTGAAATATATCATGTTTGGAATAGCACAGTGGTTTGCTTGTGATAAATGTTGAAACAGGTCCTCATACTCAGAATATATCCTAGCCTTGAAAAAAAGTTTAGCATCTAAAACAAACAAAAAAGCAAAACAAAAACAACTCCACACAAAAAATCCCACAGCGTTAGCTTCTTATTACATTTCTTGCTTTTCCTTACAAAACTGTCTCAGTTTGTTCCTGACAAACAGGAAGGTATGTATTCATTATAGCACTTTTGCCTTTAATGAAAATGGTAACAGCACACCTATGGAGAAGACTGCACTACAAACACATATATCTGCTTAAGAAAAAGAAGAGTCTATCAAATGAATAATCTCAAAAACTGCAAAAATATTAGAAAAAAATCAAGTTAATCTTATACTTGAAAGTAGTTAGCATGCAGCCCTAAGAACTGAGGTTTCCCTTTACTGTTGAGACCATGCCTTGAACTACAGAGAACTAAATTCTGAGTCTGTTAACTCTTGCATGCTGAAATACTAGTGTACAATACAAAATGAAAGAAATTCAGCAAAGAAAAGGTTTTGGCAGGATTGCTAAAAGTATCAGTACCAAATGCTTGGCAAGTTAACAACTATGGAAGGTACAACTGTTTTCATTTACACGAATAGTACAGACCAAAAAAAAAAATAGTAAAAATTGCTTGGTTAATCAAACTTTCTCTCAATAATATTTGTCATTACAAGTGTTAGAGAGATTATTGGAAAGAATGAAAATTGGGAAGGGCGAGAAAAAGAAATGATAATGTCTAAAACTCTTTGTTTAGGAGTGCCTTCTTCTAGCTGCCTGTATGGATTGACCCTTCCCACAGGCTTGCAGTGAGCAACCGGCGACGGTGACCAAGAAGAAACAATAAATAAGGCACACCCTATAAAAACCCTACACCACACAACCACTCTAACTGTTACAATAAGCTGGCAAGTGTTCTCTGATAGTCTTTGGATTTGTTTAGTGCAGTTTGTGCCTGCAATGGAATCCATAAGTAAAAAATTCCCTGGCACTTGGCATATTCTGCAGGTAGTTGAACAATGACAAAGCCCCCCACAGTTGTACATATCTGGCCCAAGGCTTTTCAAGACTCTATTTTCAGGACAGGCAGCCATCAGTCAGATGCTTTGGGAAGTCCACCGTTATTATTCCACAGAAAGGGAAGAAGCTGTGCTCTGGCAGTTCTCTTGCAAAAAATTCTACGTCCCCACCTTTTAGAGAGGTACTGACTGTGTCTGTGACACACACTCATTTAATGTCTCAACCTATTGCAAAAGGCAGAAACTATCACTATCTGAGAGCAGAACTCAAAAGATACTTGTAAAGTTCCAGATGCACAGACCTCACTTTGGTTTTGGATATATTTGTATCACTGATCCAGCTGTCTGATCCAGGTTACACTTACTTAATCCGTTCCCTCCCCATTCCTCAGTAATGAAGCTCTCTCTTACATTCTGCCCTATTCCAGACACAGCTGTGCAAGCTCCTTCCCCTTCTATCTTCTTACACAGAACAAGGACATCATGTTTCTCTTTAATACATTTTAATTGTTGTTAATGACATTTAGCAGCTGAAAAGAAGGAAAAAATATTCATCAACTCTCAGATATGTAACAACTGTAAGTGTTGTGCAAAGAACACCTCAGTAATTCTGCAGGAATCAGAGCTGTGATAGGATTGAGAGTACAGACAGGCACCTGAACAGTTGCCTTCTTCAGTTCATTCTACTTATTTTCCTTATGGGGTCCCTGCTTCAGCTTTTAATTATGTGCTAAGGGATATGAGGATGGAACAGACTTTCTTTGACAATCTGAATTGTTTTCTCAGGACACCAGCCAACATTGACAGTATGCTATTTTTCAGGGTGAATTATTTTGATAGGCAGAACTACAATGACATCAGGAAAACAGCAGCCACAACATTAACAATGGTAGCATTTGCCTCTCACTCAGACTTAGATAGTGGCCTGAAGAACTTGCATTCACTGGTAAGAAACACTGGAAGCATATAGGATCAATTCAAGGAGGTTACTGTCTTCTTGCTGTTTGTTTGGGGTTTTTTTCCTTATTCTCCATTGTTGTGATCTTCCATTTTGAATGTGCTGAACTACCAGGAAAAAACAACTATACTTAAATCAAACCAGCATAATGAGTGACAGAAAAGTACACTCAGTGTCAGGACAACAATGCTAAGAATACAAATACATTCTGGAGTTGTATTAATTTGAGAAACCTAAAATTACCTTTACATTCCTTCAAATCATTTGAATTTTATAATGCTTTGCTACCACAAATACAGAAAAAAATCCTATATTCCATGAATATCATTTGGCCATCAGGCCACTGCCAAAGCAGCAAACAGACATGGGACAGTAAAATAATTGCAGTGCAATGACCTGCTTTGCCTGTGCTTGAACCCTACAAAACCAGGCATACAAACTGTTAAAAGAAGAGTCAAAGGAAGAGTCAGGACCTGAGAGGAGGCTGCAGCCCTCTGTGGGAGCCCTATTCAGCAACAGTTTTCAAATCCACTGTCACCAGGATTCACCAGTTTGCAGCCTCAGATGTGTCCCTTTCTTCACTTTCACCTTTTCATTTACAGGAATGACTCAATCCCTTTTCTCAGGGACAGCAAATCTCAAATTTGTTTATACTACTTTGAGTAGCTTCTTCCTGGTGTCCCAGGGACTACAGGGAAGGCAGAGTTACATCTTTACTCTTTATCTGAGCTGTGTGTGTCTTTGAAATCAATGTTAGCAGCAGAAGTAGAAAGTGAGGTTTTATGACTTAATTTCACTATCACATACAAATATACAGGTCCATCTGACAACCTCACAGGAATTTTTGACTTTCTGCCCTGATAATACCCTGCATACCATGACAGGAAAAAGTCAGGTATTTAACATCCACAGCAGATAGAAAACCCTGAGTTTCCACACCTTCATTTCTTCTACTGCTGTTATTATGTACTCACTCATCCAGTAAGCAATTCCCTTACCAGGTTTATGATGATGTAACAACAGTGTCTTCAACTGAGTTACTGATTTATACTAGCATAAGAGAAGAGTCAGGCCTAATAAATATCTACAAGATGAGAATAAAGACCAATTAGTGCTTGCACAGAAACTGTTTGCACTAAAATTAATTCCATCTGCAGTAAATCTAAACAGCAGACAGAAATGTCAGTAGAAAACCGAGGATATTTTATTTTGTTTTTCTCTTCCCATTTAGTTTATTTTAAGGATATATGTTTTATCAATCGATGCTATTTGTTAAAGTTGTCATTAAATGAGAATGCACTAAGCCCAATTCTGCCAGACAATATGTGCCACTGAAGAGCCCTAAGGTATGAAAGCATCTTTCCTGAGTCTACAGATTTCTGCACAGCAAGAGTTCTTCAGTGGTTTCTCAGCATTTATACAAATCATCTCACATCACAGACTTCGCTATTACAAAGAGACAGTGGTACCTTCCACACAGAGGTCATGGGCCACTGTTATTGACATATGCCTTTAATCCTTTGGATGCTTCAAAAGATGAAGATTAGCAGCACTCCTCAGAACTCGCACCCAGGAGATAGCTATTTGTCAAAAAGTTGATATTATTGATGCTTACAAAAGAAAGCGAGTATGTAATTTATCTAATAAAAGTCAGGTCTTGTTTGCCTAGACTCCAGAGTTTTGACAGTTCCCTTGCTGAATTGTTTGATGTTGAGTTTCATATAATAAATGCAAATTTTTCATCAGCTCTGCATCTTCTTAGGAGCAACTGGTATTATTGTGTGGATTTTCTTCCTTGGTTTTCTCCAGAGCTTTTCCTCCTAAAGTCTTTGTTTCCCTTAGAATTCATTATAAATGACATAATTATATGTCTTTTTCTCCCTTGATTGAGAGCATTTCTTACAGATGATGATTTACCACTTGGAAATTACAAATAGCATGAATAGATACAATTATTATATTGCAGAATTTCCTTTAAAATCCAGAAATGTGGTTTAGCTGAACTGTTCATAAATTATAAGTAGGCAGGTCACATTATTTCCTCTAATCTTTGTGTGACCCTTGATGCAAATTAAAGTGTTGCCTCAAACTGGATTAGAAGGTTTCCTCTGGAATGTTGAATACATTTAAGATTGGGATGAGCAGAAATGGACATGAAATACCAGTAAAAGAAACTACACAAAATAATTACTTTTACAAGGATACTTTCAGGCAATCACCTTGTTTCAGTAAGACAGTGTTCCAGTTGAGTTCATCTGAGATAGAGTCAGACCAAAACCCATTGAATCTACTGAAAACCTTCTCGTTCATTTTGACTTTACTTTGGCCCAATTTTAAGGAGAAGTTGCATTAACAACTCCTTCAACTTTTGAGTCCCATTTTCCATAGAGAGAAAGAAGAGTTGCACAATGCTTAAAAGTGTAAACCATGATTGTATGGGGTTAGCAGTGTTTTTATAGGGTCATCTGTTATCATAGGATTTATGGATGGAATGCTCGGGTGTGTCTTGTAAGTGATTCTCTACAGTTTACCAAGAGGAACCAAAAGTAACACTTTTATTTGTCATACATAAATAGTATTTCTCCTTTTTTTTTGTTTCTGTTCCTACGGAACTGCCAGAATGCAAATGTTCTCCGCTTTAGAAACACACTGAAAGTAAAAGGGAAATAATTTGACAATGGTGTTGATTAATTAATGAAACAAAAGCCCAGGAACCCTTTTACACGTATGATTGCACGTGTCCATGAGTGTCAGTCACTGCTGGCACACACACACACTCAGGGCTGCAGCAGGGTCTGCTACAGACAGTATGGCCTGAAGCCCACCGAAATCAATCTCAACATGCAGTGACTTCAATAGAGTCCTGTGTGCACGGCTTTGCAACAGATGGCTGTTAACAGCCAGTTCTGAGTATGTGAAACAGGCTCATCCTCTCCACGAGGGCCAGAGCATCCATTAATGGAGTGAGGAGAGGAGGTGAGAGAGCCAGGGGAATTAAAGATCAAAGAGCAGCAATTAGGCAATGTTAATGAGGAATACTCTCAAAAGGTTTCCACTTCTGCAACAAACCCTTCAGTTTGTTTTATAAACAGAACTCTGTGTAATGCAGAGCCATCTATCCATAATCCAGATTGTTTTCGAGCTCCAGTCTTTGCCAAAGGGTTATGTTAGGGCTGCTAACAGGTTAAGCATACTCTGGGTGAAATCAAAGTAAAAACTCATAATAATTTTAGTTTGAGCAGGGCTAGGCCAGTGCTTAGGACTTCTTAATATCCTATTCATAATGTCTAATATGAAGTCCTACTTCCCTCATTAGATATTGCAACTGAAAAAAAAAAACAAACAAACCACAAAAAGAATCCACATCATGATATTTTTCTAAGGTGTAAAAAAATTGCCATTTCTTGCATTGTCTTCAATCTTCAAATAAAATAATAAATATATAAATAAAACTCAAATCCTACATCTCAAATCTGATCCCATTGCTTGCTACTCCAGGATTTGATCCTGGAAGTAATGCACAACAAAGTTTACTCACATAGAAGCCCTTGCAGTTTATCTAAACAAATACTGCAAAAAGCCCCAGTCACTTCTACTTCGTCCCTTCTCCTGGTCACATATTGCTATCTCTTTGCTTCTTCCAGCACTGGCATTTATCTGATCATGTGGATCAACTCACAAAAAATAAACCCTTTAAGAAGCAACAAATACATTTGAACATGACGCAGATAATTCCGGTGTATATCGAATGTGTCAAGAGAAGTGCTCGCTCTGTGGAGATGTGTCACTCCATAAAAAGAAATAAACCCCCCAGAGCCATAGTCTGATTACAATTAAGAATGTAAACCCAAGATGTAAGTTTCTACAGCTTAGCACCAACCTAAGCCAAATAATCCCAAAGAGTTTAAGAAACAGCTTCACATTAAGTTGAACTAATTTATCTGCTTCTTCTGAGAGTAAGTCCTCTCCCTCCATATGTCTTCCCTTATTGTCACTCATGTGAATTCTCTGAGTCAGTACTTGTGAGACCTCAGAAAACTACAATGTCCTCTGGGTGGGGAATTGCTTTAGCCAGGTTGATGAATCAAATTATTTCAAATAAGCAGCAGGGAGATGTGGCAGAAGTCCCAGCAGAGGGACAGATAAGGACCACGTTTCTTCTGCTGTGATGAATTTGTAGACCTGTTCATTAGGTTTAGTGCAACTTAACCACTTGGCCAAAATAAAAATACTATATGCCAAGAAACTAGAATGTGTAAGGAGACCTGTTATCAACAGTGTTGCCCCAGTGGCCTAAATAACTGAGTCACTGGAAGGAACACAGTGTCCAAGCAAAGCCAAGAATGATGTCCAAATACTTGATGACAACCAAACTGTTCTGTCCTGACATGTCCCTTGTGCCAGGAGGGACAGACTCCTGGCAAATGAAATGCCCCAGGAAATATAAGTGATGATCCAAAAGGTAAAACAGCTGTACAGAGCAGTGACAAAGATCACCTGACTAGGTAACACCATCACACCTGAGGAACAGCATTTAGACAGAGAGAGTAAAAATTAGAAAGAAGAAAAAAAAAAATCACAAAAATCGTTCCAATTGTGGTTGGAAAATCACAACTGTTCTAAATGTGAAACCTCTAATGTTCATGGGTATTTTCTTTGTAATAGCCTTTCCTTAATATATTGCTTATATTTTAATTGGAAAACAAAAGTAAGATATGCTGCTTTCCAAAGGAATGAGAAAAGTAATGAAATCTGCATGTAAGAGAAACAATTTTTTATCTGGATGAAAATACTGGTCACATTATTTTCTTGTGTTCTCCTGGAAGTCTGCTTTCTGAGCCCTATATCCAGACCAGAAAGGATTTTTATGCTTAAACCATCAGGGGTCTGCTGGTGCCTTTGACTTCTACACGTTACATCAATGCTAATGGCTGTTTGGTCCTCTGATATAAGAAATCCCTAATGACTTCTGAAGATCAAACACAAAATTAGATCAACACTTTTATCTGAAGTTTTGGCCATTACTTTCCTTTGCATTTTTTTTTTCTAAAATTATACACTAGCAATACATCTTGATTTTAATACAAATATCCTGCAGAGTTCAAAGTAATCTAAAAATCACAATTTTTTTAGTTTTACTGAAACATGTTTTTGAAAACCTCTCCTAAAAAGTATCTTTTAAAATTTAAAATAATTTACAATATGAACCAAATAGTTGAAAATCTGGAGGAGGAATAAATATTCTATTATGAACCCGTAAAATGGAAACAACTACAAAAGTTTAAAATGTTTCACAAAATCATTTTCATGTTTTTCAACCAGCTTTAGTTACACACTTATTACAGTAAAGCAGCTTTTAAAAAGCAGCTGTGTTTTCCACCAAGGAGTGACAGCATTTCATTGTGGGGATAATGTGTGTAAATGATCCCTTCATTATATAGGGTCTGATCTTGTATTCCTTGTGCATCCTGAGTTCACACTGAAACTAACTATGTGTTAACAATAGTATTCCAGACAAATTCTAATGGGATAATTGTGTCATTATAACTACCTAAATTTCCCTGGTTTCATTTGGATTCAGCATTTTACTGTCTGCTATTGAGCCAAAGTCTGCAATAGCAGTTTTTCCATATAAAGTTGCACAATTTTGTTCTGACTTGCTAAGGTTTTCTGGACCTTGGTACATTTTCCTGCTGAGGGAACTGCCCTTCCAACAGCGGAGAAACTTTCTCCCTTACATCTTGCAGGATCTGGCAACTGTTCAAAAGCAAGCTAACACTATCCAAGACAGATCAGAAAATAAACAAATGTCCTCAAATGGAAACACAAGAAGCCATTCAGGTTCTGGACTACTGTCACCCAACCTGGAATTTAGCTGGGATACTTGATCAGCCTAATTGCTCTCACAGAGACTGCTTGTCAAAGCCCCTTCTACTACCTCACTGGTCAATGGACATTTTGCATGGACGGAGAAGCACAAACTCCAGTGTACAACCTTATAAAGGGCAAAATAATTGCTGCAAACATATTATTAACAGTTTCCAAAAATACTGTTTTCCTACCTCAGTGGTGATCTTAAAACCTTTAGGCCAAAGATAAAACATTCATACGTCATTAGGGCCTGCATACTCTCAGTGTAAGGATGTCTTGCAATGAAAACATGAAATTATTTCAAATTAACAAGCAAAAAAATTCAGGGATTTGTGAGGGAAGGCAGATACGAACACAAATTTTAAAGACCAGAATTACCATACTTCTTCGTGAAGAGTAAGTTAAACACATGGGAAAAAAAAAAAAAAAGACCAAATTATTACTTACAGAATCAATAATATAAAACATATCTCCATTACTCTCTGATTTAATTGAAACTACATTTCTTTAATCCTTGCCAGAAAAACAGAAGAATATGGCTACAGAATTCATGCACCCACTTTTTATCTGCATGACCTGCTTCAAGAGCTAAGCCAAGTTTCATTAAAAATTATTGGTCTCATAACTTTTTTCTCTTTCTTTTTTTTTCTCAAAGACTCCCATATGGCACCAATATCAAGATAAAACTGTGGCCGTGCGAAGTTTTTCCCACTCTTAATTTTTAAAAAAAAACCTATAAAGCGACTTTATGGCAAAGTCAAAAACTGTGGAGAACGATAAGATCTCACTTGGTAAAAGTCTCATGGGCAGTTGTGTTAGTTTTTAAATAGGGTATTTTTATCTGAAAGATGACACACAAGATGTTCTCATGTCTTATGCATGGCACAGAACTTTACCAGCTCAGTGGAATACTTGCCACTTCTTCCTGGGTGCTTTGCTAACACATATTGTGGTATTAAGGAATTCTTTTGTATTACTGTGGCATCTGCTAAAAATGTCAGATGTGATCACAGGCCTTGCAAAACAAGTATTTTAACAACCAAAACCTTATGATAGGTTATATTTCAGTGACTTGGAAACAACACTGCATTATCTGAGAAAACAGCACAGATGTTGCTTAATAAACTGCTCAGTTTATGCATTGTATTAACCTCATGAAACATTTATGCAAATCTTGCATTAACAAAAGGTAAAAGAATCATTATGGGTTATGAAGAAAACAATGTGACAACCTTTGTTTTTACTTCCATGTTTTATGGGGGCATTTTAACTCTTAGGGGTTTCTGTTTAGGAAGACACAAGGGCATTATAGATTTTCATCTATTTTGTTTTCAGTTCTGCTATCATTCCTTCCAGCTGATTTCACATTTTATAATGCTAATAGTGGGTGTATGGTTTTGAGTTTCTCTACTGTCAGCTGGTCAGTAGGTCTGGGGGATATATTTAATGGAATCTGACAGCTGATGGAACTGATCTCATTGAAAGGGGATTTGATATGTGGGATGAATGTGGTGACCCTCAATTCGACATATTAATGACCATTATTATTCAAACTCTTGCAGCCAATATAACTCTTTTTCTTGGACACAGCAGTACGTGTGTATAAAAGAAATGACTTATGGATGAGTTAGTCCATATACTAGTTTGAGTGTCATTTAGATAGCATGTCAAAACAGATTAGCTATTTTACCCTGAGATAAAATTAAAGGAAAAGCCTTTGTGCTCTGTACACTTGTAAACAAAGCAATGATAAAAATGGGTAGTTTCACTGGACTGAGTCAGAAATCCAGCAAATACACATACCTTTCAACTGTGGGAAAAAGCATACTTCTCTCTGGGCAATATGAAATAAAACTTAGCAGTCAGACACTGTAGCTGCAACCAACAGGTCCTCCTCTGCTATAGGTCACCAAGTAAGTTATAAGCACTCTTTGTGCTTATTTTAAAGCCTTACTTTAGAATTTAGGGAACTATACTGGTGGAACTTAACATTCTGCACTGATCTGTAACAAAATATTTATTGTTTCATAGGAGAAATTTGGCCCAGTCGAAGCTGTGCATGATGGAACAAATAATCCTTAGATTCCTGCCATCTTTTGGCAGAAAGGAAGCTGGTCACAGATGCTTTAACAGATGTGTAAAGGACACAAAAGAAAATCTTGATATGTGAGCAAGAATCACAAGGAATGACTTGACTTTAAATTATGAGGTGGTGCTACTTTTTCAGGTCACAAATATAAAATCTATTATTGATCTTGAGCATTGCCTCCTATTTTAAATGTCTTTTAAAGCCAGGGGCACTCTAATGCCATTTAATCAATAACTGCTTTCACATTTTTGAAGCAAATATGCAATTTGTTTACAGATTTTAAAGGCTACTAATGTACATTGCCTTTTCTTTTCTCCCATGTCTGAGAGGAGGTGATGTTCTCTCATATTTAGCTTAGGGTGCCTGCTGTGCTAGGCAGGACATTCAAAACCTTTGCAGCCTGTTTTATGGCCCTGGTGGTGCAGGAATAATAAAAGCACGTTGCATTTCTCTCCTTTCCTGCTTTAACAAGCTCTCCAAAGGGAGAGAAAGCTTTGAAAGGAACCAGACAAAATGAAGCCACCACCAAAATAATGCACTGAGACACTTGACCTACACATGTAAGTATTGCAACATATGAGGAATGCATCAATAACCTTTAAGTTATTAAGGAAACCATCTGAGAAAGAGGATGTAATTAGATCATAGCAGTGAGGTTCACATTTGGTTTCCATATTTTTGAGGATTCAGTCAACATTTAGAATATCTCAATTAATGTATGGTTTGAAAGGCTTAACCATATGATGACACTCAATTACTCATTCATCTAGCCAAATATGTTAAAAGTACTTGAAAAGTCAGTTCTTTAATCTTTTATGAATTGCCTTTATCCAAACATTGTCACCGCATGGGCAAGGGCACCGTGCATCGTGATCAGCTTACGTTTTCTTGTTCATCCTCTGCTGATGGAGATTCTAGCTAGGATTGTTCCTCAAATTTAATACCTACACTTTTAGGACAAAATGCAAATTGAAATAAAGGCACACTAAGAAACTCACATGGAACACGAACACATAAACACAATCAAGTTAATGTGTAATAAGAGAAAGAGCTTATTGTGCTAGTTTTGTTTGAGAATTTAGACCCTTAGGACTCTAAGGCACTCAAATTTCATACACCTCCTGCAGCAGTGTCCTCTCACTGTCCATAAGCTAAGCTGACATTATGGGTACCCTGATCTTTATCATTATGTCTTGCTCTGGAAAGAATCTCTCACTTCAAGATCTATGCATCTGCAATCAGTTCTCTGTAGAAAATAAAAAATAAAGGATACCCTGTCTTTGAATCCTCAAACTTGTTCATAGCCCTGTTTCAAATACTGATTATTAGTTTTGGCCAATAACAACCAGTGTCACAGTGTCAGCACTTCATTTCTGATCTTTCCATTGTTCCTAGAAGAATACAAGAACTATTTATCTGACCATTGGAGGCCACTTATAACTGCATATATTTACATAAGTACATCCCTACATTACATACATGGAAGCAGAACAACAAAAAATGCATAAAATACATTAACTTCTTTCTTATAATGCTGACAGGACCAAAGCTCTTTGCACATCTACTATTACACAGAGAAATTTGGACCAGAAATCAATTATCATCCCACTTTATCTTAAGGGAAAATAATATAAAATAAAACAGATTAAATAGAAAGAACCATTTTTCAGTTGTTTATGTTCTACTTCATGTAAAATGAATATAACACTTTGCAGACTTTAGGACCCTGAATGCTATATAATCCCACATATTGGCTTGCTGAACCTGAGCCACAGCTGTTCTGATAACAGACCCTTTGAAACTGCTGCAACTTTGGATAAAAGCAATGTTTCCAGTAATGATGTTACATGGATGGTAGATTAATCATTGCTACACGTATTTCTCAAGGGTTTTTGTGTTGCTGTTAAATGAGTGTGTAATACTCTGAACACCTGAAAATTCTCTCCTTTGCACGTTGTCAGAATGGTCAAATAAATGGGTGAATCCTACCACCTATTAGAAAGGGTGGGATTTCACATGCCTTAAACATGGTCATATTTATTATCCAATCCTGCGAGATCTGGATTAACGTCCCTTTTACCCCCATTCCATGTAAGGAGAAAAACTCTACAAGCCACCATTGTAACTGACAAAGCAGAACAGGGTTCACAGTATATCATTTATCAATTTGGATAGGATCATAATGTGTTAAAAAATAAACATTGCTGAGCAAAAATAAATCCAACTGCATGACTTTTATTAGGAATTTAGGTATCTTGAAAGAGAAAATTCAGGTAAAGTAAAAATAAGTATTCTTTTAATCCAAACCACATTTATTTAATCAAAAAATAAAAAATATTAGAGCTCATTTATGTGCAGCTTGATGTCATATTTATTTGTACAACAAATGAAATTTTCCCATTGCTCTAGTCAGTGACCTCAGTATGAATTTTATAGTGTACAACCAAGTCATTCTGTCTTTCAATGACATCCATAGGTCTAACCTAACTCTACTTTCACAAAAGAAAGGAAGATCACGGCACCTGCCTCTTTTTCAAATTAGTTAAACACGTTTGCTCAATTCCTGGCTGGGGACTGACTCCACTTTTATATGAGAAGGTGACATCCAGGAACAAAGAGCTGGATTTTCTCTGTGCCTCTGGAATGGCCAGGCTTAATGAGCACAGCAGTGCTGTTGTACTAATTTTCCTCTGCATCACTCTTAAAGTAGTTAATCATTCCTTCTTCACTGCTTAGTCTTCAATTTTTGCAGAGTGAACTTTTCATAGCAACCTCGAAGTTCAAATAAATTCAGTGAAACTGGGAAGCTCAGCCAGAGACAAACAAAATTCCACCTACTTTGTGTCAAGTGCTTCCTATTGTTTGACTCTAGGCCTTCAAAGGCATCAAGCCAATAAAACATTAACACTAGATACACCAGATTTAGGCCATCTGAACATCTCTCAAAATATCTGCTATAATTTATTCATATTTTGTAGCTTATTAGTTAATTTCTCTCCCTTGAGCAAGCATTTAAAAATACAACAAAAATAAAAACATTATTAGTTGCTTCTGTCTGTTACAGCCAAGACAAAACTGTCCAGGACTGAGACAATTAATTAATATTCCTGTTGATCCATCTGAGATGCCATACATTGATCAAATTCTAAGTTAGGAAGAAAATGATATTTTTATTTAAATCAAAGCCGCAGGGTTGTATTCAGTAGCAGCAGACACTAAACAGGACATGGCTGAAACTGCCTGGTTAAGATTTTTATTATGTGACAGTATTGACTGAAGAAAACAGCAAACCAACTCTGGTGTAAATCAATGAGCTTTTGCTAGGCTTTCACAAAGTAAAAGACCTGCTGGATTCAAAAGTAAAATAATCAATTCTATTATATGGAACAGGTGGAAGATTGCAAGGAACAACTCCACAACCATCCACGGTAATAATAATTTAAAGGTACTGAAAAAGAGCCAGGTTTTATTATCAGACCTGAAATATTCAGGTTTTTTGAAGATACAAACACCAAGGAGATTAAAAAAATGCAAGGTCCTGATAAATGATCTAGCTCAGCATGAGACAAAATTATTCTGGAAAGAAAATTCAACAGAAAAATCACCCTGTGAAGAGTCTAAAAGATTAAGCAGAAGTAAATGGCTGAGATTAGACATATATTAGTTTTCATCATTTGTGCATTTTCGGGGGGCTAATATGTTTTGTTTATAAAAAGGGAAAATAAATGAATGGGGGGAAAAAAGTACCCGGAGAAAAGAGATAATGATTCTGACCACATAATGAAAATAAATGTGCTTTTCTGCCTTATTTATGTCATCTGATTGAGATTACTAAATAAAGTTAAATATTTTACTAAAATTTGTAACAGATTTCCTTTTCTTTCCTTCCATCACAATCAATTTGTTATAGAAAAATCATGTACTAAAGTATAATTTAAAAGATTTACTTTCTCTTGGTTTGCTTTGGCGATTAAAGAGAGCACATTTTCTTTGAATTATATGAACAGTTGAAATCTTCAAGAACTCTTTGCAGCACAATATTGGTACTGCTCTCAGGAACACCAGCTACAAATAATTCTACATCTTGTTGTTAAAACTTCTGGAATTATATCTCTGGCCCTGGCAGAAGACTGCATATGTGGTGTAGTGTAAATTTAAGGGTTCATGGATCCAGCAACCAACTGGATAAACCAATGAGAAAGTGGATTGCCCAAATTAATAAATAAAAAAAAAAACAAACCCACAGCTAGTTTTTACTAGGTATTACCTTCAGACGTGGCTAAAATGGGGTTTACTTCAGTTAAATGAGGCTTAGTAAGGCTGTAAAATGCATTTTACCCTCTCAAAACTAACCATAACCTCTTCCCTTGACAAATAGCTTCTGAAAGGCACCAAAACTCATATAATTATGGGCTAAGAAAAACATTGAAAATACACTCAGTACCACACACATGCAGCATAACAGCTTGATTTCATCATAACACTTAAATGCAATATTTTTCTGCACAGTATTATATTAATATGATAAAGTGCAGCCAGCCAAAAAATAGCTGAAGAGCTGCAAAGTGATTTCAGAAATTGAAAAGCAATTTCAAATGTTTGGTAAGCATTAACTTGCTCACTGCGCCCTATCAAAACCAGCTGCTAGCCCATAATTCTAACCTTTTCCCTTTCAAAAGTACAAGGCCTTGAAATACCCTATTAATGAGAAATGAATATGGTAATTGAAAGAGTAAATGTAATTTTAAAAGAAAGCTCCCACCATCAAAACATTCCTCCTATTACATCAGCCTCTTTCTCTAAAGGAACAGTATGAAAATGTTTTCCTATGTAGGATACTTATTTGTCTGTGCTGATAACCAATAGATTTAATGACATTTTGAAATATTCTTCTGCACCAGTTGGTGACTGGTCTCACCGAACATTCACTTGCTAC
The DNA here is from genome assembly GCF_036250125.1 of Pseudopipra pipra. Taxonomy (NCBI): domain Eukaryota; kingdom Metazoa; phylum Chordata; class Aves; order Passeriformes; family Pipridae; genus Pseudopipra; species Pseudopipra pipra. The sequence continues at coordinate 11,439,513 of NC_087562.1, forward strand.
AGCTCTAGCTGATGGATGTAGGGATGCTAAGAGGTATAGGCATGTTCAGGAAACAGTGTCTGAAAAGGGGTTTTACAACAGCAAACAAACTGAGTGGCAGGGCACCAGAGTGAGTTGATGTCAAATGTTTAGACTGGGTTGTCTCAGATCCCATGTCTTGCCTACGTTAAGATCCTCCTATAGTTCTGCATTAGGCCTCAATGTGAAAGTGGGATTCATTTTCAAGGGTTCTTCCACATCTCAGGTGATTCCTTTAGGTTCAGCCAAGCACAAAAGAGCAGGCTGCCACTCACTCTTTATACACACAGCCTACAGCACTCAGAGTGGTGGAGTGAAATGTGGACTTCACGTACTCCTCGACCCCAGGCATTTTGGAAATGTGCTTTTTACTTCTCTAGCAAGTACTTTTACAACCAGCTGCAGTACTGGAGTAGAACACGATGCTCCCTATAAAGAAAAGATCCCACAGCATCTGTTTCATATATATACATAGTGTAAACAATACCCAGGTTATGCAATTAAATGAAGAAATTTTCTTCAGCAGAACAAAAGAGGAGAATGGCTAATGTAGAGATTCCTTTTTAGGAAGTAAATTTTTACAGAGAGTGAGTAATCAGGCATTGGAATGGGCTGCCCAGGGAGGTGGTGGATTCACCATCCCAGGAGGTTTTTAAGATGAGACTGGATGTGGCACTTAGTACCATGGTCTGGTAACCATGGCAGGGCTGGACTTGATGATCTCAGAGGTCTTTTCCAAACTACTTAATTCTATGATTCTATTCTATATGTTATGGAATAAATACCATACTACTACCCTGGTGCTTAAAAATGCTTCTTGATATCTTATCAGCATTCAGGCTCATTAAGAGCCTAAGCCTCAAGGGATTTTACAAAATAATAGGACTCCTACATGGCTTAAATAATTTTGGAAAGCTCAGTCATCATTTAAAAACACATCAACTATTGTTTTAACAAAATTACGGTAGCACCGAACACGTACACAAATAATAGTGTAATAGTCAAAAGGACAGACCAGGCTCTTCTCAGTGGTGTGAAGCAATAGGACAAGAGGCAACAGGCAGAAACTGGTGCACAGGAAGTCCCACCTGAACACCAGGAAGAACTTCTTTACTGTGCAGTGACCACACACTGGGGCAGATTGCCCAGAGGGGGAGTGGAGTCTCCATCACTGGAGAGATTCAAGAACCATCTGGACAAATCCTGTGCCACGTGCTCTGGGATGACCCAGCTTAAGCAGGGAGTTGGAAGTGTATAAACTTACTTTGACACTAGCACATAATTATATGCTTCAACACATCTAACTATTAGAAATGCACTGTAAGAAAATGAAATTGTCATTGTCTTTAAATTTGCAAATTTCACTACCAAAGATCTCAGCAATTCATAGCTTCATACACTGCAATCTTAAAGAATAATTGATTCCATAGATAAATAGACAAAAAAAAATTCAAAATTATGAGGGTTTGAAGTAAAAAATGACAAATACATATTACGTAAAGTTAGCATTGTGTTAAAGAAGGTGACAACGACTACCCTTACATTATTCCAGGTGGGACTTCCCAGTTGTCATTATGAGAAAACAGAATACTTTTTCCACCTGTTTTGTTTTTTTTTTTCTAGAACTGACAACATTCAAGAGAGCAGATCAGTATTCATAGCATGAGGCACATTTAAACAGAGGCTATGCACAACCAGTGCAGGCCAACTGTGCAGCTGATGGGCCAATTCATACAAAAGACTGTCTTTTGTCATTGGACAACACAGCAAAGTTGCAAACAACTGGAAGTGTTGGAAAAAATGAAGCAAACTAAAAAGTTGCTCTGTATTTTGATACTCTCCACAGAATTCATAACACAGCTTCCAATGAATGATTATTCACTTATGAGCATCTTTTTACTGTCTAACACCAGGAAGATGTCCTAATGCACTAAAAAAGAAACAGCCAAAGAGCTGGAATGCCAGACAGTGGTGTACTTCACAGTAATTTCTCAAGGTAAATAAAACACAAGTAAATCCCACACCCTGACGAGTGCTGAAAGGGCTTTGAGCACTGAAATGTAGGTGATATTTAGCCCTTTAAAACTGCACATGACAGCATTTTTTTGCATCTATTTACACGACACTCCCTTAATCTGTTTTCTTAAAGCACTTCCATTATGTTCCAAACATACTTACACCTCTTAAAAAGAGTGAAGGTAAAAGCACAACTCTCCTAAGGAGCAAACTGCTTACTAGTTGTAACTAAATAACCAGCCTTTCCTCCATCAATAAATGTTCAAGGACAGTTCTGTACAGGAATGCTTTCTATGAACATCTAAGGGAAGAGAAGGGAAGAAGAGAGGGAAAGAAGAGAGAGGAAGAAGAGAGGAGAGTTGATACAAAGGACTTTGATAGATCAAAACCCAGCAGAAAAAAAACCTGAGAGAAAACCAAGTCTTGTAATACCCAGGCACAATTCTGGGAGGTGGCAAGAATCCGAGATCATCTCTCTGCCCACACAAGAAGCCATAAGCAGAGGCTGGGATTGCTTTTATTCATCCTTACTACCTCCACTTCTCTTTCACTCGGACAAATATGCAGTGGGACTGACTTTCACTTTACCTAGCTTCTTTCCAGAAAAACTGATGAAGCTTTCTACATTACAGCCACAAAAACTAAATAAAATTCAAGTAATAAAGATCAAGAGGATCATATTAATCATCTTGTATAACCTCCTACATAATAAGCTGTAGCTTGGCTCAAGAGTGTGCTTCTGAGGTGAATCATCCCCATTTACCATAGAACAGGCTTAGAGAAGAAAAAGGGGATAAAACCAAACACAGACGAGCTCCAGGAATGCAGCCAGTGGGCTCCAGCCACTGATGGGTACCCATTCCAAGCAATCACACAGAGATAGGATGAAATAACTCTCTGTTACAAGAATAACATCAGTGCCAACCATTTGGTTTGGTCCAACAGATCCATTCCTCTTGGGGCACATAATTTACAGACAAAACACAGGAACAGCACACAATAATTCAATTTTTCCAAAAACCTTTGTCAAGATACCTGCCACCATAAATTTTTTTTGAAGTTGTTCTAAACACAGGCAAAGACTGGCATAAAGAACTTCATGCCTTTATTTAATTTCATCAAAGTAATATTTTATTGTTGAAAAGTTTTGCTTAAAATTATTAACGTGTATAAATCTATATGACAAGTTAATACCTTACAATTGTGTTCTATAGGTAAGAACAAAAGAAAATTCATTATTGCATTTAATTTATCAAAAGTTTAATAAGGCTGTCATTACTTAATCCTCCCTGCCTTATAACCATAAACAATAGCCTACCTCCTTGAGCTTCATGTTGCCATAAGACCAAAACCAAATACATAACTTGAAGAAAAAAAAATTCATCCTTTTCCATAATTGCCTAATGGAGTGTGAACAAGCTCTTGAAAGTCTGCAAAGGCTAAAAACATTAATAATAGCTAGAGATACAACAGGTTTTCAGTAAGAATGCACGGGATGCTTCAGGTTTTGTTCTTGGGACATGTTCAATACTCTAAGTCCCAGAATTACTCAAAAGTAGTATCTCTGAGTAGGAAACTCTCAAAAGTCAATAACAGTCAGTAAACAAAAATAGCTTCTGAAAATGGCTTTCACATGACTTTTGCTTCAATGTATTTCACACTTACTGGTCTATTTTTGCAAACATATTGCAACCTCATTTTGAAACTCCTCTGCTTTAGTTTAGAAACACACACACATGGCAGTCAGACTAGCACAGGTGAGGCAGCATAAAAGCAAAACAGACACTCTGTATGTGTGTGTGTGCATATATATACATATATATATACATAAACTATGCTGGTACTAAAGCTTTGGACTCTACTTTTTTGATTTGATTCCCCAACAAATCAGCCAAAGAATTGAGTTCCATTTCCCTTGATGTTTGTGTGCAAATCCCTGTAATATTCAGATATTAAATATACACAGAAATATGAAGAAAAGCTTTATCATTATAATAAAAAGCAGAGATAGATAGGACTGGCTTGTAAGGGGAAGTTATAAAAACTAGACACATTTTGTTCCAGTTCTTAGCTCTGTTCCTACATATCCCTGCACAGCGCTTGCTATGGAACCCAGGGAAAAGTGTTCCCTGAGTCTAAATCAACTTCTTCAGCTTCTATCACAGGGATTTTCTGTGCAAAACACAGATTTGGAGCCAATTTGCATGTATACTTTTGTTGAGTATCACTGCAGTTATCTAGAGCTATCAATCTAACAAAGAAATTTTTTTAAAAGTTTTCTAATTTGGGAAATAAAGAAGATCCCATGTTATAACATGGATGAAACATCCATGAAAGAACTGAAGCCAAACAACAGTAAGGATTTGTGCAGTTTAACAACAGCAAGTCAAGCAATTGCTGAACTCTCCTTATTTATCTTAACCTCAGTGAGTATTAATCAGTATCTCAGCGCATTAATCAGTATTAATAGAAACAGACTTCAGATCATCTTTAAATTTGTAAAATTCAACATGCAACTGATCAAAAATAATCTTTTGCCACAGTACCTATTGTCATATTTTTACTGGTTTCTAGAAGAGAAAGGAAACTGAAGTCAGTTCAGAGCCACGCTTAAGCAAAGCCTACAAAGAGGAAACAGGTCCATGGAAGCAAATACCTGAACTTTGTATTGAATGAACTAAGAGATGAAAGAATTCACTTTTATGCCTCAGTAATAGAGTTAGCACTGATAAAAACAGAGTAAATTCCAAAAGCTCACTATTTCTCACTGAAACAAAACTTGTATTTCGCTTTTATTTCTGTGCTGGTGGTTAAATAATTTTGGGTTTTCTCAGCTTAAGTCCCAAGCCTTTTCTCTACTTAATTGCAGACCAAGTAACATCCTGCAAATACTTTTGTGGCCAAGCCCCAACCATGCCCTTTTATATCAATCTACTCTTCTTGAAATTGGTGGGAATGCAGTGTTTCTTACATAAGGATTCTGGCCTTCAGCTCAACCTGGCACAGGGGATGGTCACACAGGTAGCAAGAAAGGAGCACTCATTGAAACCTTAAAATTGTGAATTATAATGTTCACCAAAGCAGGTCATTTCTTTATCCAAGAAGTAAAGAATCTTACATTATCCAGATTTTAGTGAAGGAAAAAAATAATTTAACAGAGGTTTAGGATAAAGAACATAGTGCTAAAAAAAATCCTATATGAAAAAGTTGGTTTACACAAGACTTTTCTTGTTCTAAACTAAAATCTGTGAAATGCAACAGCCAATTGTTTTAAAAACCCTTCTCATCAGTTCGGTTTACTAAATTATTATCCATTAAATTTAATGCCTGGGTAACAAATGTTTTGAAACTTGAAGTGTTTGGCCCAAGAAATTTAAAGAAGTGTGTGTGGTGAATATCCATATTGCCAGAAGCAGCAAGGGGAAGCTATTGCTGTTACTTACACAATCTGTTCTCACTGAGAATGTTGCCCAATATAATTTGCAAAATTTCTGTTGGAAATACATTAACAGCTGAAAAGCAAGCAGCTTCTAAAGGGATAAAGAGAAAAAAAAATTAAAAAGCTTGCTTACAAGCTTCAAATGTTACTGAATGTCAGCTGCAATCCCTGTAGTCAGCAGTCTATAACCTTTTAAAGTCCAAAGAACACTTTTTTTTTAATGTGCAGATTTCATCTGATTTTGCTTTAAGAAACTTTTTATGGATTCAGTTCAAATAAAGTGACAACCGGTTCAAATGCAAAAGTATCTTTCCACGTGAATTAACAACACGAAGTGCCTGAACTTTTCCCACAAACGTAGGGCCTGTGCATGTGTACACATCTATAGACACACGCAGCATAAAGTGCCATTTCCAGGCTGCATTTTATTTGGTAGTGAAACAGTTTCCCTGCTAGTTGCACAGTACTCTCAAATGCTTAGTTAAACTTTTTCATTGTTTCAAAATCTTTAATAGCCATCTGTGTTCTTTACATTTTAAAACAATAAAATGGGTAGAACGCATTTTCTCAGTATAAACACAATGCTTCCCCAATTCTTTTGTAAGTGGATCCCTCCTCTCTTTTAATTCCTATTTTAATTTTTATTTAAAATCCTTTTGGCATAAAAGGTCTGTACTCTGAGAGAATAAAAGCCTCAGTCTGCCTTCTCACAGAAAACATTCAAGAGGGTACAAGAATCAAGAAACACTTCAAGGTGGATCTCATGAGGTTTTCTACTAATCTCACCCCTGATGCATAATGGTGCAAAAAGTACTTAGGGGCTGCTGCTTGCCAGCTCTACCTTTCTAGGCAATCCACAGGGGCTGGACATGTTCTCAGCCCCAAGAAGTTCTTTAACCAGAAGGATCCTAGCACACAGGAACCTGTTCTAACGTGAGAATATGCCTTGTGTCATGCAAGGTAAGTATCCTTTTATGTCTTATCTTTACAGTCTCTGTGTGGTTCGTTTCCCCTGGTGTAACCTCAGGAAAGAAAAAGAATTCACTGTTTTAGAAACCTCTAAAACATGTAAAACAGTGGGGACCCCTGGTTTGTCATGCCAATATCCTGCCAGCTTATGATATTGTATTTTACTGCATTTTACATATGATTCTGTATATAACAACAGAATTAAACATTAATTACTAGACTAATATCATGAGAGATTTACAGATCATGGTTGAGTCCAAACAACCATTACAGATAGCAGAACAGGTTTCCCTACATCAGCCTGGCCATTTGCTATCTATTCAATTTGTCATATTTGTTCTGTTCTCTGCCATCCCATTAGCTGTTGTTCACATTAAGGATTTGTTTTCACATTCTATGAAACAGAAGAGCAGCTCATTTAATGTAGAGCAGCTAGTACTCAAAGTGTGCCTGTCTGTCATCTGGCTCAGCAATTCAGAGCCTACCGAGGATGTAAAGATTCTGCATTTTATCTCCAGACCGAGGTTGTTATACCAGCACTATACACTGTACATCACATAATCAAAGTGTCACCTGTAGCATATACATAAGATATGAGACCTTTAGTGAAACTGCTATTTTAATAGAGTGATCAATGCTTTATTGGAGATAATGTAACTTTGTTCTTTCAGTTGTTTTCATTTACGCTGTTCCTTCTTTTGCATATTCTAATTCTTCTCTTTGAAAAGTGCTCCTTCATTATGTCACACCTATTTGTTTAACCTACTGGTTGGTAATCTTCACAATGCTGTGATTGCCTCCTCTTGGTGATACACACAACAATCCCTTTCTTTTCCTGATGGGTTTAAGCAATTATACACTGGGATGCAACAACTGAACAGATTTGGAGATGAGAAGAACTGTACTGTAACATGGTCTAAAAGACTTTACCTACATCAGCTGAGAAACATCTTTGTGTTTGGTTAGCAGAATAAAACTTCCTGCTGACTATACCTGTTTAAGGCCCAGCTATTTTTTCAAGGGACCTTTTAGACATTTACTTAGAATTCTGTTTGGAGAAATTCTAATACATTAACAGCACAAACTTTTGACTTTCTCCTTTCAAGTCAGTGATGTCTCTTGGTAGCTTTTTACCCTGTTTAGGACAAAATGCTGTCAATGACTACAGTACAAACAGCACATGTAGGTTCAAATTCACCTCGTGGGCTGAAAGCCTGGCAGCTGACAATTGTGGGCTAAAAGATAGGCAAAGTCAGCATTCCTACAGTAACAGGCATCTAATTGCCTTTCCCATGAACTTCCCAATTCTCCCTGTTTTACTCCATAACAACATGCACTCCTCTCTGTACTACTTGTACTTTCTTCACAGGGGAAGATGTAGGATTGTCAACAACTCCAGAGATGCCAATTGACCTTCAGGCAATACAAAAGAGGAATCAGAATGAGGTCCATTTTCCAAATTTTCAGTAGCACACAGGTAGCTAAACTACTTAGATCACCCCATCGCCCATGCAACTTAAGTCCTGTGTGATCTTCAATGATCACTGTGAATTTCTGTAACGTAGCATCTATTTTTAGAATAGGATTCTCTAGTAAGAGATTTTTACATGAGAAAGACCAACAGATTATCTGTATGTACACATTCTAACAAATATTGTTTAGACATCATTTGGAAGGAGTTATTTAGGTAGAGTGCACAAATCACAATATGACAGATCATAGTACAATGGCATGCAGAAAATAAGACAGGGCATAGAAAATGGGAATTTGTTACCAGAAACAACTGAAAACTGCTGCAGGGGTAAAGCTGTCTAGATCAATGGTGGTAAGTAGGAGAAAGAAATTCTATCTCCTTCCACAACTGCAATAGAACACGGCTTTGCAGCACAATAAGCATGTTGCCCAGGATGCACACACACCTCAATCCTGCACCTAACTCTACTTTTCTGTGGTGACCACCCAATGATTAGCTCCTGAGGTGAGTACATCCCTGTGGAAAACAGACCTTGACCTTCAAATAAAAGCTCAAACACAATTCCCATTTCTCCCCAAGATCATTCTATGAAAGCAAATATCCAATAATAAGAAAGATTACTAACAACTAAGTAGGTATCTGACATATAATAGGGGTTTAGAGTAGAAATTTATCAGATAAACACACATAATGCAGGATATTCCATATGCACTACAGTATTTACAATGATGTAAATATATATTGTGTTGTAAGTATATACCAGAAAAGATGGCATAGGCAGGACTAATCAGTCAATGGCATTTAGTTTATAAACCACACCTTGCTAAGTAAAAAGCCAAAAGCATAGTATCATCTGGGATTTTTGAGGTCTTAAGTCTTACAAAAATTAATTCCTTCTTTCTGAGATCGTACTATTTCTTTTTCTACATGGCCTATGTTAGGTAGATCACTACATATACAGTCATTAGACAAGGGCAACAATCACTGCTAAATTATTGTTAATCTCTAGCATTATACTTCCATACAGGGCAATAGAACACAGGTCATTTTAACTCCTTTTCTTCCACAGCTTTTAAATTGAATTGAACAACTCCATCATTATGCCAGAGGATGCCATGAGCTCAGGCAGACATGCAAATAACTGTGATGAAAGTCAGTCCTACACACTGTGGAAGGAAAGAGGAATAGAAGAGCTCTCATCAAACTGAAACTCCAGTACTTCTCCTAGCAGGATATTAAGCGGCTTTGCTTTTCTTCATTGCAAGTCCCCCTCTTGTAAAAGCTTCTATCTACTGTTTGAAAACCAGTCCATTTGCCCCACCAGCAATCAGTGTAAGTCTACATTGTTCACAAGGGTCTGGCCTAAGCAGCTCTGTAGAAACAAGAACCCAATTCAGAGGGTGAAAACCGCTCAACTCCCATTGATTCAAGGAGAGATGAGGGAATCATTATTGGGGAAGAGGAATTTAGAGTGCCTGAATCTTACATGCTGACTGCACCCAGAACTGCAGCCCTTGCTTCAACCACTAATAATTAACTACTGTTGCTGATCTCATTTGTATGAACCAAGGTCTCAGGATCTGGCCTTACACCAGGTAGAAATCATCTAACAGGTATTTTGTGTGTGATAAATAATCAGAAGGCCTGGCTTATAGCTTATTCTACTGAATTACTCTTGTAAACAGCATAAGCATATGCTGATTCTACAGCTGAAGTGACCTCTTGGTTAAGCTGGGAGAACACCACCAAGAATATGGGCTATTCAGACAATGGTTTTAAGCCACTGGTAAGTATTGGATTTGTTTATGTAGCCTTTACTTTTAACAAGACCAGAAGCCAATGTTGGCAGAAAATGTGTTCCTAGGCAGTCTCATAACTAACAGCTCTTGAGCTTTCAACAGTAAAATACAACCAAGAGTGCAGAAAAAACAAGGGCTTGGTATTAATTTTGATGCTCGAATAAGATCCTTGAAGTTGTTCCCAATATTTCAGTCAATTTATTAGGACCACAAGCAATTTGTGAATCCCTGTTTCACAGTCTAAGGATCAAAACCAACCATTTACCTCTTTTGAACAAATGACTTACCAGCTGTACAACTAAATGCAGACATAAATAAGACAAAGAATTTATGCAGTAAGGTGTGGCAGACCCTATACATATAAGATTATTCATTTAATGGATTGGAAAACACAGCAGAAAGTAGGCTATTCTACATTAATAGTCAGTACAAACTTGGAACCATTTGCAATTGTTCGTTTACCTAAATGACTGTAGCTAACAGGAGTGTCAAGATATTGAGTTCTCAACTCAGCGATCTCACTGCCAAAATACAAGCCTTTGATTACTACATTTACCATTTTATACCTCCTAGATCTGTTTTATGCAAAATAAATCCTAGCCAACTTCACTGACCCAAATCCCATTTGCAACTAACCATCTTTAGTAATATTGTGGTATGTTCACATTTTACTGCAGTAAAAAACAAACAAACAAACAAAACCCCATATGAATCCTTTAGGGTACTGTTCACCAATTAAAAAGTAGCATATTAAACTTCTTAAAACCTTTGTAATCTGCAGTATAAAATCACATTTTATGTTAGTAGATAATTTAGCATCTATAATCTAATTAAATGAAGTGAGTGACAACTGTATTCTCTACATAAATGACATATCAGTAACAGATAATGTATGTGCTTAAGAGACTGGAACCCCATCAAAAAAGTTGTTACAAACATTTGCCCTTATCATAAATCCAGCTAACATTATGGGCTAAATTCTGCTGCCTTACTGACATCGCACCAACAGGGGAAGAATTACTCACATGAGTGAAGTTTTGTGAGACTAAATTGTAGGAGTATTTTTGTTTAAGTGGCACAAACAAACAAATATATTTCTGGTGTTACACAGAGAACTATACACTATAAATTCAACTAATTTTCAACTACGCAGTGAAAGTAATTTCAAAACTGTACACAGAGTAGTTACAGAAGTACTTCGTGCTGTTTGCAGACATCCTCAGAGAAAAAAGATGTCTAGAGTGCAAAAAACCATTCAAAAAACCGTCTCCATCACCTGGCATCAACGCAGAACCTCATTGTTCTAAGCACTTATCTTAGAATTATCACAGAGACAGAAAAAAAAAAGCTAAGAAAATCAATGCCTTTTCTACATTTCATATAATGGTCACTTTCTTACAAGTTGCAAGTACAATCACTTTTGGAAAATTGAAAAAAAAAAAAAGAGAAAGAAGGAAAATATTCCATGTTAATTTTGGATGTTTCCATAATGCATGGGAATGCAACAGGTGACAAGTTAACACAGCACTCTGCCCTCAGAGCACACTCTGCAGGTTTGCACTCAGAGCAACTGCTCTGCTGGTCCTTGGGAGTCCTTTTCCTCTCTTAAAGCAATTGCTTTGAAAACACTGTCCTTCCTCCCCACCCTCCTTCAGTACTGCCAGTGCAAAGGGAGAGCCAGTGGTGCTGACAGCATTACTGGCACCGTGGCTGCACTCACAGCGTGTGGTTATGGCACCTTGCTGAACCCTGGAACACCTGTGTACACTGAACTTTTCTAGGGCTCTGTTGCTGCTGCTTTTTAGTCATGTTACTGATGAGAAAACAGCTTAGAAAAATCAATGCCTTTAAATTATAACGTTATGTACTGCGTACACAAAATCACTGCCAGCACAGGAATACTTTTTCAATGAATAAAAATCAGTCTTTCTGATTCTTCTACTACTTCAGCATTTGAAAAAAAAAAATAAAATAAAAAAAAAATAAATTTAAAGCTTTTCCCCAGCCCCCAGCTGCATCTCATTGCTTTGTTCAGGCTTTCTTCAGGTTTCCTTCTCAAGAGACTAGTTTTATCTAAAAGGTCAATTCATTCAGCGGGGCACCAAGCAGAATTGAATATAATTATCCCAATCTTTACTGTGTAGAATTCATGCTTGAATTCATTCAAAAAATAGCAAGCAGTATAATTAACTCAGAGCCCAACCAAATCTATTGAGAATGCCTCAGGTATCATACAGTCCCACTTACAATAGAACATTTTCATTTAAGGACATTGTACATATTAACCCTAGTCAGCATCCAATTACTTGGAATAAGTGAATTCTCTGTTTCAGGAATGTAATTTGAAAATGTTGTCATGCAATCTGAGGTAAAAGGTCTTTTTTCATTAATCTACCTCACATTAAACTGGAAGCCTGTAGGTTATTTCAAATCCATTAGATTTAAATACAGGTGATTACAATTCTATTGCACATGAAACAACAGAAAAGTCTTTCAGGAAATACTGTGTAGTTTAGAGAAGTTGATGAGTTTGTGAATTGCCTCATAGTTAAAAAAAAAAATAAAATTATCTGACCAGAAAAGCCACAGCTACTGTTAATCTGGCAATTACATATAAGCTATATGGTAAAATTAAACTCATTTTTATATGCAGATGACTTCAAGGTAGCAGGAACACTTCAGATAGTTCAGAGGTCAACATAAGCATCCCAATATTTTCATGCAAACTCCTCACACCCCTTAAATGTACCAAGATGTGATACGAGTTTTTTAGGATTTTATGTGTGATCACAACAAGAAACACGATAACAATTTTTTATGTAGTAGTCTAGCAACTCAAGCTCTTGGTTTAGTTAAACATGAGAAATCTGAACCCTGAAGAATCTCAAAGTTGCATGAGAGCCCCTTTATAGATAAAAGTTTCATAAGAGCTGATCATTTCAGCTCGAAACTCCCACCATGCCAGATCCCCTTAGACAGCATAATCTCCACACAGTCCCAGTCACTCAGGTCTTGACTTACATTGCTCTATTCTTTTCTGCCTCCATTTGTGTCTGACCAATATGAAAAGATTTTTTAAAGGAATATTTAGCACATTGCCTTCCTCTAGGAAGGCCAGGTTGTTCAGATGTCTGTCAGTACCTCTCTCCCTCTGTGCATTTGCTGCACACCCTCCTGCAGGTGTGGAGTCACAGCTCTCCCAGCAGGACGAGCTCAGAAGCCTCTACTGTTTAAACTGTCACCCTGTACCTTCCTTCAGGTGTGCAAGCATGTAATATCCAGCTATGTGTGACAGGAAAAAAGTCTCTGCTGCATTGGAAAGTACACCATATTGGCGGTGAAACATTGCAGTCCATGACTCGGTGAGGAAAGCAGAATATGCACACACACGTTACAAAGATCAGAGTTCCCACTTAAAAATTCAGGATGAACTTCCTATTAATTCTTTCAAGAGCCAATTAATAATTCTTTGTACAGCTGAGAAATAAATATCTCTTAAGAACAGAAATCTTGAGTACAGTGTTCATTAAGGTTCTTATCTTAAGATGTAGAAAGTTAGGCATTTTATTTTTCTTTTAAAAACAAATGTGTTTTTTCCCCTGTTTATTAAAGTTCCCTGACCATCAGTCTGGAATATAAAGCATCTGCAGCTTCCATGACCATTTCAAAAATGAGAATTTTCTGAACTAATGTTCTGGTTACTTGTTTCAACCAGAAAACAAAAACATTTGTCTGAATTCTCTCAACAGTTTGCAGCTTGTGCCACTGTTTGAAATTTTCAATGGAAAACCATCTCACATCTTAGATTATTCTCCTCCTTTGACACACTTCTCCTCTGCAGGTTTGGTTTGCACGTCTACAACATAGTCTATCCTGCATAAAAAATGACATAACCTTTCTCTCCCAAATGCACCCACAACCACCCTTATAGCTGTCTTTTTTATAATCTATTGTTTAGGACCTACTTATGTTATAAATCACAATGGCAATCACCTTCTGGTGTGGCACTACAGCTTTGTTTGTCATGTGGACCATCAAAGTAAGTCTGAAACCTGGAGCCAGACTAAATTACACAGACAACAAGGGAGCAGTATTTTAGAGAAGCATTTATTATATTTTTTTTTAAATGAAGAAGACAGATGTGTTCCCACTGTGATCCACACAGTCCCTGTAAAAGTCTCAGTTATGTTTAGTTTCACACGAGCCTGCTCACGAGGAGGATTTATGGGTGCTGGTTAGCCCTCTTACTGCATGTGAGCATAAATCACATGTACACATATGCATAAACACACATGCACACATATATTACATGTTGTGTACACAACTGACTCGAGCTACCAACTCCAGCAGTTTGCAACACTGAGTGTGTGTTATCCCACTGTCTATCCAATGACATGTGTAAGCAAATTGTACAGCTGACACATTCAAAGTAGATCTTTCCTCCTAATTCTGACTAAGGGTGAAAAAAAATTTGCAGTATTTCAAAAGATGCTCAAGAAACTTAGAAAGTAATGTATGAGATGATTGCTGTTAAATGATATTTTAAATTGCACATTGAGAAGTACCTAAGAGAAAATAAATACAGTGAGTCAGAAGTGTGATTCAGAAAAAGGGACTTAAAAACAGAAAAAAAGAAAAATAAATCTGGTATAACTACAAAAAAAAATTAAAAAAGGAGAGAGAGAGAGAGAGAGAGAAAAAGTTATCAATGGATGATGACAAATAAATCAAGTGAAGTCATTGAACTTAAATGAAGTCAAGATGTTACCAGAGCTGCACTAAAGATGGAAATTAGGACTACAGCCAGATGGCTATTTTAGACAAGACTGGTATACTAGAAGTCTCAGCAGAACCAGGGACAGAGGGAGAGGAAAATCAACGAGCTGCTCTCCAGTCCCACCCATGTTTGAGCTTCTCAAGAACCTGTACTGCTTCTTTAAGAGTTTCTGCTGATTGTGCTACTTTAAAACATCAGTATCATCACGTATCTGCACACTTCATCAAACTGTCCAAGAAACAAAATGTAGAATCCGGTTGCAGAGGTCTGCCCTAGAGTTTTCCACAGGTGACAGTAGTAGTAGGACAGATAGATGGACAGAATTAACTTGTGTGAGTTGCCTTCTGCAACGGAAAAACCATACAGACAAGAAGCTTGGAAAATACATAGTCAGTGACAAGGAGCAGGGAAAAAGAAAGCAAGGTTGGAGAACTGTATCCCAAACTTTCTCTGGGGCCTTATCTGGACTAAATATATCATTGATACTCAAACACATTCAGATATGTTCAGATATTTTTTTCTTAATCACTTTCTTTGTATTTTGACATTTTTGTTGCTTATTCTTTTTTTTTTTTCTTTCTTGGTCTAATGGTTAAGGCATGCACCTGAAACTGAAATGTTTTCTCTATTCAAATACAAATGCAGATTTTTTTTTTTTAAAGTACAATAGTTGAGGTTGAAAGGGACCATTTAAAGATCATCTACTTCAATTCCCAGATGCTCAGAGACCCATCCAGACTCTCTCTATATATAGTCATCGCTTTATACTAAGACATAGAAAGCATTCCAGCACTGACTGTGCTTATTGCACTGCATGTAAGCATGAAAGTCTTTGCCCCTGAATGTCTGGAGAAAGAGCTGATTTTATTTTTTATATCAGAGGAAACATGAATTTTTGCGCTACTACTTGCAGTGTACTGACTGGAGGAATCCCCTGTGTTGTCTTACTCAAAAGTACTGAACTCTTAAGGCAACATTATACTGAACACTGAATTTCCATAAGTAAAGACAAGTTAATAAGCTTGATCCAGCATTATTTATTATTAACATAATTCTCTAACTCCTTGTTACCTCAAAGTCTGATTGATTTAGTCTAATATGGGCAGACACCAGCTGCTAATGTGTCTGTTTCAGAAAGCACTCACACAGCTGGCTTTGCCTAGTTTCTACTTTTTAAAGTCACTTATCTTTGAGACTATAGAATTACAAATAAATTAAATATTATATTAGCATGATGATATGTAATATAACAATAACTAATGAAATATTTCATAATAATTTATACATCTACAAAAAGTCTTAAATCTTGATTATTAAGTGGATTAAAAAAAAAAAAAGAAGCATATTACCTGTGTGACTCTCTATAGATCAAATATTTACATTTCTTTTTTTTTTTTTTGCTCAGAAACGGAGGCATTTGGTCATTTCTCGACAAATGAATAATCACCTCTGCGTTAAAAGTTACAACTCAACTGAAATGCACAACCTTTCTCTCCAAAATACCACACGCTTAGCAGATATTCCTGGCTTTAAGGTCCAAGAAGGATCTCAGTAAGCCGGAATCAAATGCACAAAACCAGATTCTGGCATGCTAGTCAAACATGTTGCCCCATCAAGACCTTGCCCCTAACATTTGCAATGCAAGAGATCCATTTATCTCTCACCTACATGCAGGCAAGATGTGAGAATAAGACCCTGCAGAATTCAAAACCCCTTTGAAACCATTTGATCTGCAGTTGACACGCAGGCTTGTACAGTAAGTTCTACAGTCAACGTCCCTGGAAAGTTGCCCGACTTAAGTGTACAATAGGAGGACAGGAAAACCTACTTTAACTGCATTAAACACAACCCAGCTCATCCCTTGGCACTCTGCACGTAGCCTCCATTCTGTCTCCCTCTCAAAAGGACTAATGAAATAACACTGGGAAGTTGGCACAGGACTCGACCTGCTTCCACACCATCCTGTACTCCGACTCAAGTTACTTTTTGTTAAACTGTTCCTTTTTACATCTGTGCACCTGTGTGAACCAACAGTTCAGTATTCCAGGCAGACTCTCAGCACTGTTCCTCCTCTGAGCTCAAGGATTTTCTTTCAGGTGTTCATTGCCCACTGGAACATTCGTTCATTTTAACAGATTCCCATGATGTGTTTCATAATGTCCATAAGTTTCTCGTGCCAGGAGTTCAAAGAATGACCAAAGTGAAGTTCTTCGGGATTGGGGGGTGGGGGGCGGGAAAGACATTCAGAGAAATCTGCACTAAGGTTTTACACACACTGCAAGGCAGTTCCTGCAGGAAGAGGGAAACATGTAACTACACTGTTAAAAGAGTTTTGCACTCATGCAAAGAGAGAATTGCTATCTAGTTTCAGAAAGATGTGAACAAGGTAACTCTTTACACAAAGGGGATTCAGAGACCTTACTAAAAATATCAAAAGAAAGGAAGATTGTAGATTGACTTTGAGGAGCCATGGAACAGCAATAAGATGTGAATTTAGAAGACTAGAGGTTGAGTCATAGTATAGCTCAAATCAAAGCTGTGTGTATTTTTATCACTTATGCATCCTCATACTGGATAAATTTTGCACAACACCAATAAGAAAAAGATGAAATACACTGTGGGCAAAAATAGAAGCAATGGAGGTAATATTTTTAATATTAGAGAAACCAGAAAACATACCTGAAAAAGGCCAAGAATAATCAGAGAGAGATAGTCAAGAACTCATTATTTTTTCACCTTGCACTTAGAAAGTATTTATCAGTATTGAAAATACACATGCATCAAATGTTTCACCTAATTTGCATCAAAACACGTATGATTAAACAACAATGCCAATTTCTTCAGAAAAACAAGTAGAACATGAATCAAGCCTAAAATCCCTGGCAGCAGGGTACTACAGAAGTGGATCAAAGGCACGTCGTAAGTGAAGCCAACCCCTTGTAGGAGTTCACCATTATGTCATACCACAAGAAGCACTCCTGGTTTCTACTGCCATTCAGGTAGAGCAGGGACATCCAGTCAAGAAGATCTTGGAGCAACAGAGACTCAAATTACCACCTGATTACCACAAAAGCTGTGCAAAGTAGTGTTAACATATGGAAGACACACACAGTGAAGTTACTCTTCTCCTATGGAAATTACTTATGTGTAGAAAAAAAGGCACTCTTTTCCAAAGAGGTACCAACTTCTAAATGAGTTCTGAAAGTTTTCCATAATGTTGATTTTGTTTTGCACAAGGGGGGAAATAAAAATTTGGATGTACAGCTTGAGATTTTTTAGGCTGAGACAAGTTTCAGAGGTCAGATGATTAACACCTATTTTGTTTGCTCAAAGCAAGCCCACAAAATTCCTCAGCAATCCTTAAAATGGTGATAGCAGACTATTTTGGCTTAGTTCTTAGGTGTCTACCTGAAGTCTCTAAGATAGTTTTTACACATGCACACACACAATTCCAATGGAATCTCTTCTATTCAGACAGAACAGCTATGATTGTAATTCACCACAATTCAGTAGACAAGAGGCAACTTAAATCTCATTCCTATAAATTACTCTTCAGTCTCACAGACTCTACCCAGTGGTGGATAGATACTCTTTAAATCCCTATACTCAACAATTATTTTGAAAAAATTGTTAAAAATGTTTATTGCACTTGTACTCAGAAACAAACAACACTGTGAGGTGAATGTGGCTATTCTGCAAATAAAGTGCACAAGAAGATAAATCAAACTAATAAAATTTGTGATTGACATTATTCTTCTTTTGCAACTGATAGGTAAAAGGCGTTTTGGTTATCCAGAGATAATAGCTTTTTAAGTAAGAATTTGCAAACCTTGGTGAAAAAAGGGACACTGTAAGCTTACGCTGCTCTGTGTAGTATATTTTAGAGCAATTCCCCCACATACCAAAAAAGCAGTTCCTCTTAAGGAAAGAGGATCATTTGTCTAATTTTTCAGCTGTGGATGCATTTAAAAGAAAACAAAGAAAAGTTTTGTTTTCTTTTATATTTCAAAAAACCTCTAGAGACCAAAATATACAAACTCAAACATATCTACCCCAGACAGCGAAAGCCTGAGCTCTGATTACAGTGTATTACTCTCACACAGGTTTAAGTTAACTGCAGAGGACAAACAAGGAAGAAGAGTTCTTACCACTGATGGAATGAAGGGTCTTTTCTCTAACAAAGTCACAGGAGATATCATCTTTCCCTGAGAAGGAATCATTCACTATAGGCACAATGTGTTATTATTGGGATTTTTAATTGAAATGTAAATTCTGGGAACACTCTGACCTAATTTACTCCCAGAAAAAGAGGGCAAAATTCTCATTTTCAAAGCCCTATATAGTCACTTCACTGTTATTAATGAGTCTTGGTCAATAGTCTGGGCTTCTACCTCTCTGCAAAGCTGACAGTATTTTACAACATTCAGCTGTGGCATATTTACACAGCACTGAAGATTGTTCCTTCAAGTGACTCCCTTGGATTTGTTTCTTTGACAAAACATTTTAAAGATATAGTTTTGAAATAGTTCTAAAATAGTTCTGAAATGCCAAGCCTCTGTGGACAGGATGCCAAGTGCACTGCCAGCAGCAGCAGACTGCAGCACAGCCCACCTGATGGGGAGTGTTATCCCTCCTGCAAACCTCCTCACCCATAAAAGCATAAATCAAGTCAGAGCTGTTGTGTTATTTTGTCGGGTTTGTGTTTGTTTAGGGGTTTTTTCTTTCTTTTTTAATTGTAGGCTTGAGATCTCAAAGTCTAAATTAAATTAAAAAAAAAGGAAGTAAAACATTTCCATGATGTGTCTGCCATTGAAAGAGATGCTTGATGCATAATATTCTGAACTGTTTATTTCAGATTTAGTCTCAGAAGAGCCTTCTTTTTAAGAACTTTCATGCACCGGAGTCCTAACACCAGGCCTGCATGTATTAATTGCTTTTAGATGATATGTTGCCAGAACTAAAGGGGTTTTTTTTCTAGTAAAGTTGGCATTCCTATAGATTTCTTCCAGAAAGAATGATCAAGAGTTCACAAGAATGAACATGACAAAACCAAAGAATTAAGTGGCAATCTAGGAGGAAAAACTTAAAAAATATCAAATATTTATGGAACTTGATCCTACCAGAAGTGTGAACAGCAATTACATTTCTTGCAAACTACAATGTGATTGAAGTAATGTCTGTCTCTTTAAACATACAACACTGAAAAATCTTACTGACTTTCTGTTTCCCATCTAATCTTTTTCTAAGGAGTAACTTACAGTAAAATTCCCTTTTCTCTCCTTGGGTTTATGTATACAACCCTTTGGGCATGAGAGTTTCAACCAAGTATTTTGAAAATAATTTTGGCCCTCTATCTGAAATTTGCAAGGTTCAAATATGTGTGTGTTGGAAATACAATTCTTTATAATACTTATGTTGTTTTGTAACAGCCTTTAAAATGCTTTCTGCAGAGTGTTTCACCTTGAAACATGGTGATTCATTGTCACACTCAATCTTAACTATTTTTAAAGTCTAACTGTACTTAAATTACAAAATCATATAAGAAAATTATTTCCCCTATGTCTGATAAAAAGAAACACAATTCCCCATTCAACAAACAGAGCTATATGAGCAAAATTCAGTGAAATGAAACGAGCAAAATGTAGTTCTTCTTTAAGCAAGAGGAAGCAAATTACACTTGAAGGGACTGAGAACATTCTATCTGATGCCTCTACAGTAGCACGTCATGGCAAAGTCCATTTGAGGTTCCAGTTAAACAAATAAGCACCTGCTTCATTTTTAGTATGGGAATACTCTTTTGAATTCTAAATTCCTATGTGTTCACTTAAGTAATGTTCTGATTCTTTGGCAGAGTATTTGGTATTTTGCAAGATCAATCCTTGACCACATTTACTAAGGTGATCAGCATGCAATAAATGTGTGCTCAAAATAAGTAAAGCAGACTAACATGGTAAGAATTTGGATTGCTGAAAAACTAAAAATGGATCTAAACCAGCCAACAACCACCAGATGAAAGATACCAAAGTCACTGTCTTGTTCTCAACATCCACATATTATATGAAATCCAAATTTCTAGCTGATAGAAACGGTAGGGGAAAAGCCTTAAATATCTTAACTACTCATCCTTCTGTGTGTATTATCAGATGTACAGCGATGATCATAATGTTAACTGTGAACAAGTCACATCATGATGTGTATACTAATATCCTGACATGCTAATTATTAAAACAAGACTACATAAGAAGTCCAGCACTCTCTGCAGAAAGCTGACATGAAAATGTAATTTGAAAAAAAGGAATAAAATAATTCTGGCAGCAAGAAGATCAGTTAGAAGGGTAAATAATAACAACCAAAGAAGAGAAAGGACCACTAATCTTGGAAATCCATAGGGCAGGAATTAAACACTATAATCAAATTGTTTGTGTAACCATTTAGCATCTCATTTTCTTGCTGTGCAAGCTGAAGAACCACTTGAGACAGGCCATCTTGGAGAGTAACAAAGTGCACCGATAACTAACATGGGATGAAAGGAATATTGATAGCCTGTGACAAGCAGCTTCCTGAGAAATGTTTCTTAGTCAAATAGAAGCAATCATTAAATATATGAGGGTCAGACAATTTAATCTGCTCTTTTTATATGGATTAGTTTAGCAAAGTAACAGAAGAGACAATTAATGCCTCCATAGCTTTTCATGCCATGACACTAGCCCATCATTTTTAGAACAAATACTTGAAAGATGATTTTCTACACCACTGAATAGGGCCACACTCATTTTAGCAGCTATTAACAGCACTGATAAGGACTGAATTTATTATGAGGCACAATTATACATTCCAGAAAATCATTACAGTAAAAGCATAGACTATACTTTAACCAAAGAGATACCTAAATATTTTACATAAAGATTTAAACTCCTATGCTTTCCAAACTAAAATCATAATGCTGGAGAGGCTCCACACTTCTGTGCCACTACTGATTTGATCATACAATCAGATTTTTGTCTAGGGATGTAGCACTGCTATCAGTGAAACACATACAATACTTGAATGAAACGTGGTTACTGTTCAAGACTGGAGAAAAGGCACATAAAAATTCAGGGCAAGAGGCAAAGAAAAACTATCATCACAGTTTATAGAAAACTCCTGTAGACTGAAAAAAATAAGTGTAACCTGCTTGGAAAAAATAGTGTCTTATTCTACACCTTACTAAAGAACTACACACAACTAAAGGAATACCAGTTTAAAGCTTCTATTTAGAAAATGAGAGCACTGATGTGCAAAGAATAATTAAATGAAACCCTAGAAGAATTTCAAATAGATAAAGTATAACTGGAATTTGGCTAAGATGCCAGGGTAACACTCCAGCTCCTGATGGAAAAGGTTATGAGCCATTTTAAGGCAGCCATAAAGCTCTTGCAAGGAGTAGCCAACTGTCCTAGGCCACCAGGGACAGTCAGCAGCCAGAGAACCCGACCCAAAATTGCATTTCCAATCTGCACAGCTACAGAAAGTCTTGACAATGTTACTGGATTTTCCAGGATCTCCTCAAGTAGCTGTTCACACAGGATGCAGCACTTCCACACACAGATCTTTCAGTACTATGCTTTTCTCAGGTGTTTCCCTCTTGGCCCTTTCTGACAGTTGTTTGACAGATGATACAAATTGCCTGACACAGATTTTAAAGTCAGATATTTAAGAAAACGAATTACAGCTGATGTCTTTGGCATAATGCTTTGTGACACAGATAGTTAAGGAGAGTGACACAGGTGGAAAATAATGTAAGTTGAAAGCGTTTGGAACAGCTCAAGATTCAAGGTGACTTTGTGCTGTAATTCACTACTTTTATAATTGTTTTGTGATACACTTTCTGGGTGAGATACAAAGCCCAGGAGAGTCAACAGGTCTGTTTCCACTGAATTCTCTGTCATTTTTATCAAGTCCTAGGAAACAGCAATTCCAAGTCAAAGCATGCTCGGCAAAGCTTGTACAGAATTAGATTTCACAATTAGCCTTTCAAACTTCACTCCTTTAGCAGGAGTTGCTGAGTGTCAACTTCCACCTTTTTTTGCCTTTATAGGTGACAGAACCTTTAGTTGAACTAGAGAGGGAGAGGCATCATAAACATTTCTGCCTCTTCACAGACCCGCATAAAGAACTCCTACCATGCTGAGATGAAGAAAATTCCTGGTATTTTTTTCCTTAGTTTGTTCAGCAGTGCAGTAGGACAAGAGAGGAAAACAAGTGCGTGCCCTTGATGTTATTCAGGTTGGCAGCAACTGACCCGGTGCTATTATTCTGGAAGCTTTCTTTTGATGGCTCCACATTGCCCCAAAGACATTGGTCAACTGAACTGCAAGAGCTAAAAGCATGGTCCTCTAACTTCAGTTTTGTTGGTGAAACAAAACAGAAACAACAAAACACCACCCCAAAAATCTAACACACACATACACCCCAAAACGACCTGGCAAAACCAAATCAATCTGAAGACTGAGTGGGCACAAGCTGTTGCAGATATGGACTTATTATCACTGCAAATTCTCAACATTATTTGAGACTGTGAGTCTTCACAAGTGTAATGTGTCTAAGAAAACAAGAGTATTTAAATCAAAATTTAAATAATCCTTATTTAAAATAAGTATAATACAAAGGAAAATGAGGCCAAAAGAGCATTCGATAAATAACTAGGTAGTACTAGTGAGTGTGACATTTTTTTTTTAACAGGCAGATTAAACTTCATCAGTCAAGGTTTTCAACCAGCAGTTAGAATAGAGACATAGAACATAGTATCAGACATTTTCTATAATACTTTGGCAGCACATTGATGTACAGACACTGCTGACACCAAGGGCATATCTTTTACTGAGTTAAAATTAACTGTAAAATGTGGTTTGTGAATCTGGGAAGATTACACAACTCACTCCTACAGAAACACAGAGGAAAATGTTCCAAGATTTTATTTTCACAAGTGATACACTGTATCTTTTATGTAAAGGAGGGAACTGGGACTAAAACATGGATCCTGGTGCATCTGAAGGTTTTTAACTTCAGAATAAGTACTTGAATTTACTATTCCAATCCTAGAACACCATTAGCCTAGAATAAGCATATAACACTAGCACATACAGGAAAGAGTAGCAAAACCTGGCCCTGTGCTGCTGTGCAACAACAGCTCAGTAAATCTGGCCCTCCTTAAGTTTCAGTGGCCACCAACAGTGTGAAGAATTGCTCAGTAGGAGAAAATTAGTCAGATCCAGTCCAGAGTAACCCACCCATTTTAATTAAAAAAACAAGAATGGAATTAAAGGTCGCTCTAGACAATAACGGTAAAGTTGAATTAACATCAATATGGGAAACCTTTCATTCATCATCCCAGAATAAACACATTTGAGCATATTTGTTGCACTTCTTATTTCTAAACATTTTTAAATTCTGACAGTCTATAATAAACACAAAGAACAGAAAGTTTCATCTTGGATCACTAAAATGGCCTTGGGATTCTTATGTTCAGTTGCACAAGAAGCTGTTCCTTGACTTGGGGCAGAGACTTCACCCAGAACTGCACACTGCCTCAAACCCCATCCAGTGGTACACAGGAGTTATTACATTACAGCCCCAGCTCCTTCTACACTACTTTCCCTTACAAGAAAAGTAGTTAAAGTATTTCAGAAGACTGGACAGACAGGAAGGCAACTCTACCTCACCTGAAAGGAAAAACAGCTAAAACTGAAAACTAAGAATATTGGGAGTGTAAAAACTGATATGAGAAAAAACAAACCCCAGCAACTACAGCTGCCATTTTATAGTGGACTTCCAATAAATGACCTTCAACAACTTGAGTTAATGAATCACTCTCTACAGTGAGACAACAGAAGTGGCTTCTGTGGCACACCAATGATCATTGCACTGATTAGAGCATGAAATTTATATTTTAAAATTATGTACCATGTAATTTACACTCTCTTTGCCTTTTAGTCCTGTCATGTCCCTCAGAGAGCAATGTTCAGCACCACCCCATCATCTGCCTTTGCTGTTCTCCACGAATCCCAACCAGGCTTATACATCTTACCCACACTGAAAGTAAAGAGTAAGCAGCCATAACTACAAGGAAGGAAGGAAACACAGATGCTCTGTTAAGAAAGAGACAAGTTGTTGATTTCTTTCTGGACAATCACTGCTCTTTGCATCGTTTGGAGAAAAGATTCCTACAAATTACAATGTCATTGGCTGTCCTATTGTAATGTAGCCAGACAAGAGATACTGTTCCTCTTTTCTCTGCCTTCTCAAAGAGCCTTGTACTGCTATCAGACTTTCATAAGGCACTTTACAAAAACATTACTTGACTATTACATTTCACAGAAAAATGAAAAGGAAAAGCAGCTTTTAAGACAGGAGCCTAGAGCCTCCCTTTTTCTTGACTTCAGCCTGATTTCCAAAACATTCACATAATTGTCTTTCATGTGTGTAACATTGCTTCTACTCATACACTTCAAAACACAGAAGGATTTCACTTAGAAGGGACCTGTGTAGATCAGGTGCAACCACCTGTTCAACTCAAGGCATATGTATAGATATATATTTTGGCGCAGGTTCTCAGTTAAGTTTAGCTTCAGTGAAGATGCCCTAATTTACATTTTACTGCACATTTGGTCCTTTGCTGAAGTCACAATAATTCCCTTGGCAGGAAGTTTTTGCTGTTATTTAAACACACGGAAAACTGAGGAAGAGAATTTGAATGCATCTCTGGTTTTCCAGCTGGTAATCATCATTAAGATCTGAGTTGCATAGGTGGGATGTTCTCATCAAAATATACATCACTACATCATTATTTCTAACTGTTTTCTAATTGTATTTGTATTTCAGTATTTTGGTCATGGATATTCTGACAGCTAATCTAAATCATTATTAAAAGAAAGAACAGCATATTATTTTAAGTCCTTAAATCATCAGAATTGTTGCTAAAGAAGAGAAAACAAATACAAGAACTCAAGAAACAAACAAGCTTTATAAAAAGAATTCATACCTAAAATGGTCTTATTTACCAGGAGTTCACATATTTATCCCAGCATGCCTGGTCACATGAAGCAATGCCAGAGACCTTTTGTTAAGATAATGCTTATCTTAACAAAATGACCTTATACCTAGTAAATACTTAGAAATGGCTCATGATACCCAAGTAACCTGACAGAATAACCTCTCACTACTTTTTATGCAAGTAATGAAACAGGGTTAGGTCAACACAGTTGTCTTGAATTTAATGCACCGTAATTCACATACTGGCAAGTCTTCATGAAATAAATCGTATTTTTAAAGATACTTATTCCTCTGTATACATATATGCACCCATAAAGAAAAAAGGGTGTGAATTCAACTACTGGAAAGTGTTCTACAGTGAACAGTTGTGTTGCTGGGTGTCAGGGATGTGAGAAGGTTTTTCTGTGTAGGGCTGTGAGGAGAGACATGCAGAGGAAGGGATGGTCACACGCACCCCCAGATGGTTGGCACACTGGAGGGCAGGCACATGGCAAAGGGACTGTTTCTATGTTTCAATACCCTGCACAGTACCAGAGGTCTTCTCAGACCCACCGGCCCCAGCCACAAGACCACAGCAAAGGAGAGGGTGCCACACCTGCCCAAAATGTCCTTTTCACTCGACTAAATGTGGTGAGGAGGGATGACCCCATCTTCAGATGGAGAGGTATAACAGCAGGCTTATGTACATATACAGAATTGTTTTCTCAGAAAAGCCACATGTCCACGAAAGTTCAGAAAATGTTCATTAAGACAAATAGCACAAATGTAAAATATTTCAGTTGAAATCAAATGTATGCTCACGTCCCCCTTGCATATGAAATCTACATGTCAACAAAATCCTTCTACACTCCAGTACAGAGACAGAAATCTGCTGCAGGTCTGGATGTAGCTGACACCAGTGCATGTCCTACATTTCAAACCATATAAATATATGTTTATATAAATTTATCTCACTTTTCTCCGTGGTAAAAGAAGCTGTAGCAAGAAAGTAACAGAAACTTAGAAGTTTGGAAGACTAGAGAAGGCTGTCATCTAGGATGGCACAGGATGTGAGAAACAGTTATGTTTTGAAGCCAGGTGGGTAACACAACCTTTGGGAAGTGGAGAGAGAAGAGGAAGCACTAGAATTGACTAATTCAGTAAGTAGAAAGAGTTATATATTTCACTTT
Source organism: Pseudopipra pipra (assembly GCF_036250125.1). Taxonomy (NCBI): domain Eukaryota; kingdom Metazoa; phylum Chordata; class Aves; order Passeriformes; family Pipridae; genus Pseudopipra; species Pseudopipra pipra. The sequence continues at coordinate 11,466,205 of NC_087562.1, forward strand.
TTCATCAGCAATACTTGACAGCAGTCAACTTCATTTCCCAAGCCTCCAAATAGTTAGAGTAGTCGATGAGCACATATAACTTATTCACATCTTGAATTGCAGAAAGTAATCCATTACAGCATCAACAACAATAAACTAGTCAGCTATATTGAAATTAAATATTCCATTGGAGCAAATACATACATGTAACAGCTGGTAAGTCATACTGCTAGCAGCTTTAGGAAGAAATCATTGCATTGTTTGTTTATGTTTTAACTGGTTTTTAAGCCTTCAGCACTGTGATTTTTTTTTTAAATGGGAAGATGAGAGATTATACAAAGCTTACTTGGTTACAAAATACCATCTATCTCTACATCAATATGCTGCTACAGCATAGTTTCTTCTGCTGTAAGTTGTCTATAAGCATTTATCCACTATTCCACTTCGTTCACCCACTTCCATGCTTCCAAAATCTACTGGGTATGCTTTCAGGTTAGGCATATGAAAATCTTACTCAATATGGTTGAAAACATGAATATAAATGGATGATTCTCCATTGGTACAAATACTTTATGGAATTCAATAGGATTGTTTAGTGTGCTTCACAGGTTAGTAATATTTTCTTCACACAGACAACAGTATAAATGCTTTGGTGTTTAGTTTGGTAGCCTAAACAATCCGTTTCCTCCATTGAAAAATCTTGAAAGAACTCATTAAACAAGCTGAAATAAAAATAAGATACTAGGAAATGTTAAGGGTGACACACAAAGCAAATTTCCTTAAATGCCACACAAGTGACTATCACCCTGTGCAGAACTACATTTTTAGCAATTGTTTTAATTCCCTTTTTACTTCTTTTGTAGACACTTCATATGTTCTGGTACTACACTGATGCTCCTAGAAGTTCTTACCCTGCTTTAATATCAGTATGGTAAAGCCAGCTGAACATATTTTTTTGTATAGGTTCAACTACTGTAGCATTTTGGACATGGTTATAGCTTAATCTGCTTTTTAATGTGACAACTTTGACAACAGTATCTCCTACTACAATTATAATAGCAGTGCTTGGGCTAGTATGGCTTTACCCTCCATAGGGATACCTTTCTACTGGCAAAGTACTTCATAAATTACATTCATAAATGTACAGGTAAAGGAATTAAAATATGATATACTGGTACTAATAGCAGCTCAGGTATTGATATCAATATCATATATATAAATATATGATTCAGTATCATTTTGACTTTTGCTTTGAAGCTTATATGAAACATATTTAAACAGTACCTGTAAGAGATGAGCAAACATTTGTCCAAGTTCTTAACAGCCAAAATGAGTACAGTTTATTAGTGTTACCTTGAATACTGTTGTTTTATTTTACTTCTGTTTCATTTCACAATGAAACCTAACTCAGGGGAAAGAAAAAAAAATTCTAATTCTCTTGTTTTATCTTCAGGGGAAATTTTGCTCCTCTGCAAGAATAATCAGCACAATTAGACTCCTAGTAAGTCTGCAATATTACTGGCATTATTGTTGGACAGGTTTTGTGGTGACTTGTGTATGAGATTTTAATTAAGTACAGAAATAGACAAATATGGAAACATCTTTAGGTTTTAGATCCCAAAGACACAAGAAATACTTCTTTTAAGCAGGTGTGCCTTCCTGGGCAGCTGTTTAAGATTAGTAAATTACAAGCTCAGGATTTTATTCTTAAATATGGCTAAAGAATAAACTCTTTAGTCTGGTAAGTTGGAGTCAAACTGCCACAATGAGCACCTGTTGAGAAAGCCCATTATTTGAAGCTGGGGGTTCTGGGTGAAAAGATCACTGTGAATTAATTTTGATTGCTTCACAAAACTCTACATAACAAATGGTCTCTGACAAGGGTATCAGGGGACTTCCATTTGAAGGGGAGAAAAAAAGATTTTGTTACTAGGAAGGTAACATAATCTCTGCAGTGACATTAAAACACACCAGTGGCTGCACTTGCTTGAATCTCCCTTCTGAAACAGATTGTATGTGCTTAGGTTACCAGGTATTAAGTTTTGGGAGGGAAAGAGAAACAAATGATATCAAAATCTTATCTAAAAGGTTAGCTAAAAAGAATATGGCCATAGATTCATGAATCCTGAATTGTTATTTGTTTACAAGTTTAATCACAGCCACATTTCTGTGTGTTCTGGATTGCTACATGCATTGCCAAAAAGGAGGAGGAGGAGAAAAGAATAAATTTGAAAAAAAGTTTTCGCAGTTGACTAAATAAATCAGCAGCTTTCTTGTGTGAGTTAATTCTAATAGTAAGTTAAGGTAACAGTAAGGCTAATAAGACTATCTGCTAAATACTTCTCTTGCTTGGTATACAGACTATTCAATGAAGCAGTTTCTGTCTCTCTGAAAAGAAGTTGCCATCCAAAATACACAAAAGTACTACCTGTCTGTCAACCCTGATTAAATCTAAGGCCAAGCTTCCCATCTGTTTGTGCAAATGAAAGCGTAATATTCCACCAGCTACTCTGCATGACCACTTTACTTAAGGGTTTCCTGCAAAATGATTTTCAGTTCATCCAGGACTTATTTTTAGAACAAAAAGAATCACCAGAAAGCACTATGCTTTTAGCCAATAATCATGATCCAGTTGACTTTATGCTTGATTTGTCAACTCTTAGCCATTAATTTTACATGAATTACAATTTCTGATTCCTTCAAAAGTGACTGTAAAAAATATATCCATATGAAGACAATAAAATGCTCATATTGACTTCCATTTTTACATGTGTTCTGTTTTTAAGGCAACCTGAATTATATCATCATCAGGGTACTAACTGCACCCACACAAAAAATTGGATGTTACTTGATTCATATGGGTACCAGAGGCTTGTGCCTATGACTAGCAAAAACACTGCAGCCATAATAAAGTCAGAATGTGGCCACATATTCTGTTAAATAAAAATAGGAGAAAAATTTGAAATAAATCAGACCCTGCACTTAGTTAATTTATGATATAGGCAGGAATCAGGCTAGTATTAGACCACCAGCCACATAATCTTTCCAGCTCTTGCAGTATCTCTGTGTTACACTACAGGGCACACAATGGCCACCTGAAGAAAGAAATACAGATGCTGTTCTATTTCTTTCTAAAAACCAAACTGATATATTGTCATAATCCCAGCACAGAAATACTAGAAGTCTTCAAGCAGTGGTGCTTTGTTGTTGTAAATAAAACTGATAAGCTGACTTGTTTGGAGTTGAAAGTAAACTCTGCATTGTCCAAACCCACGTCAGCTCCATTTACCTGCACACGCCTTTGCCAACACTACAGTCCTGCAGCCCTCATGTCCAGTACTCTGCCCCCCCAGAACCTCCCCAAAGATCCATGCACACAGACACTGCCTAGTATAAATTACTTCTATTTGGATAATTTGAGGTATTTTTCCACTCAAGTCTTTTTTCTACCGAAGTCCAGCCATCTTATATAGCTCTTAAAATTATCACTTATATCTCTTCAACCAATAGATTTATTCTCTTGCTAATTCCATTGTTCATCTAACATAAGACATGAAGCAATTGGTAAAAGTGAAAAAAAAAATCCCATAGATATTTTTTATCTTACAAAAACAGAGAAAAAGATGAAGTCTTTCTAATAATGCTCCTGTGATTCTACTATAGCACACTAGAAAAGCATGAGCAGTGAGAAATATGTAATATATCATGGGCTTTTTTTCTTCATGTCCTGAAAATAAACTACAACTTTTCTATGTTGAAAAGTTCTTCCTTAAGTTAATAAAATCTGTCACTTTCCATAATGGTTGATTTGAAGAAAGTCCACAGGTGCAGTGTTCTGTTGTTCACAGCTTGGGAAGTCAAGGCTTATAATAAAAAGCCCTCTGTGTTATGGTCCTCCTTCCCCATCAATTCACATCAAGTATTATTAGAATCATCTGCCACCTCAGTGGTGCTTCCTCTGTGCTCAAACTGCAGAAGCAACGATGACATTTTACTGCTCTGCAGGTGCTGCTGTGTGTGGTCACAAACACAGAAGTGTGGCCTGCTATTGTTCCCCAGTAGCACTTTGATCTCAAACACAAAAAGCCACATAGCTGGCTGCCCTATTCATTCTTGTGCTGGGTTTATACGGGTGAGAGAAAGAAGAGGTGACAAGAGATGGGCAATCCATAATATTTATTTCAACAAATGCTTCAAATCTTTTTAAACATCATAAGAACATGGCTCATTAAACTACAACAGCCTTGAAATTGTGTTATAAAACCACAAAACAAAAATCAATACTTCTGCTGAAAAGGAGGTAATGAAATATATCGAGTTGGTTGAAAAGTGGTTTGTATGAATCATAATATTATTATGTGCACATCGCTTCTACTCCCAATACTTAAAGTTAACAAACTAGGGACTGTTTTCTATCCCATCACTTAAACAGGTGCTACAAGGTGGTATTTATCAAAGTTATTTTCCAGACTCAATGCTTCTGCCATAAATAATGCTGGGATATAGGAGGCTTAGTAAAAGGAGATCAATCCAATGCATATTTGCTACCTGAGCTTCAGCTGTTGTATTATTTCACAGTCTGATCAATACTGTGCTCTACAATAGCAAGGGAAAAAGCCACAACATCACCCTGATGAGTCACTGTAGGTTCATTACTGAACCAGAAGGAGGTAACATTTCTGATTTTATAAAGATTAAGTCTGGTAGCAGCATTTGACCCCTTTTAAATAGTTTAACTCTCTATTTCAAGTCTTTTGCAATGACTTGTCCAGATTTTCAGCAGTGTGACACAAACTCTTCTGGAATCAACACTCCCTCTGCTGAAAAAATCCTGTGAAATATTATTTAGAATTCTCTCTCATTTCTTTTAAAGTGGGGTTATTGCTCTGCAAGTTAATCCAGGGAAATCTGGTGCTTAAGAATACTTTAACGCAGGCAAGCAGTAATGGCATTAATATCTTTCTCAAGAGAAAAATCAACCATGAATACCTGAAAATAACAAAGAACAGAAGAGATTGAAGAAGAGATTGAATAGTAACTAAACGAGACTAGCAAAAGCCTCAACAGCTACTAGCAGCCACTGTACTCTCACTCTCCTCAGAAATAAACCCCCAAATCTGCCAAACTCTGTTTGTAATGTAATCAGGAGAAGACAGCAAAATCTTCCCATACCAAAATTAATTCATTTAAAAGGACAGTGCTACATCCACATAAGCCTTTCAGGATGAAATAAAAGAAGAAAACTATATATCAAAAATAAATGGACGGGGGGTGGAGAGAACTAAAAGCAGTTTTTAAGGCTTGTGCAGCGTGCCTAGATTAACTATTTCCACCAAAACAGAAAATACATAGTATTAAAGAGAGTCCAAGCTGGGCTCTGGTATACAGAAAAGGATACAGAGCATAACCTGAGACTTCTGTAACTCTGATTTGCTGAGGAGAAACAAAGTGAGATCAAACCTTGATTTAAGACAAACTCGTCCAAGAAATTTCCATGGTTGCCAAAAGCTTCTCTGCACATCACTTCTTACACTATGAACACTGACAGGGTGGACTGAGTCATTTCACTGCACCTCAGCCATTTCAAAGTCTCCTGTCCTGGAGATCTGTCCTCATAGATGCATGTCCATCCCATCATTTTAGATAGTTATGGTGGCACTGGAAAGACTCTAAATGTCCACTCACCACAAGACCCCAAAAGCTTAGTTTTACACCCAGTCAGAAAAATCTCACTTCCTACTGCATGTGAGCTTCTAATCCCAGCTGGGGGCTGGTTCTGCAGAAGCTGAGGAAATGCTACCCTGTAAATGAACATCTCAACTTCCCTTTGGCATGCAGAATGAACTGGTTACTCCAATTCCAGCAGGGATCCTTTCCAAATTATGCTTTGATTTTACTACTTAACAGCAGTGGGAGAAGAGGTGCTACAGCTGGTAGCTACTGATATTTAATCTTACATTTATTTTTACTTTATTGTTTTCTATAAATAGTCTTGTCTTTCACCAGTTCTACTGCTGTTAAAACCCTTTCCAGTAACTGTCAACATTACACAGAGCCTTAACCCCTGAGAGAGAAAGAAAGAAAGAAATGAGGGGGTGGAAGATGAGAGGCAACTACTAATCCTGAAGAGAGATAGATCACATCATCACAGGACTCCCTGTTACTTCAGAGCATTCTACAGTAATTAGCTGTATAGTAATTTCATTTGCCTAAGGTCAAATCTCACAAAAATGTTATTTGGAAATGCAGCAGCCTAGATTTGGCCCTCTACAAAGAGCTAAGAGTATACTGCTTCCATCTCCCCACCTGTCAGCTACAGGTGCCTGACTGCCTCATGGCTCTGTCAGCACATGGCCCCCGTTGCTTGTGTACCTAAAGACTAATCACACAACAAACTAATCACTTCCCTTTGATAAGAATTAAAACAAAAAAATCATTACCTTTTCTGGGGAAACTGCTGGCCAGACAAGATAGGAGGCACTAGGGTGATCTCAGTGTGTTTGTTTAGGATGTTAGCTCATAACTGTACACTGTCATGGGACTTGGGCCATGATTTTAAGTGACTTTGTGTCAACATGTTTTTAAAAGCTTGATTATTAGCCAGAGTAGCACTTTCTGAAAATCATGATTCTTTGGCATGGTTTAAATTGAGCATTATATAAATTGAAATAGCAAAATAAACCATCAAACAAGTTTCAAATTTAGGCCAAACTGTAAAAGAGGTGGAGGGCTGGCGAGTTGGAAATTGCTAGCCATGTTCTTCTTGTTAATGTTGTCAATATCTAATTTTCAACTAAAAAGTAAGTTCTTCAAGATGAGCAGTAGATAAAACCAGAACTTCAGGCTTTAGTTGATGTTTACTTCAGATTCCTGGTAAAATGAAACTCACTCCATTCTGTTCCTCCACAAGACAGTTAAGAACAGAACATCTAAGTGTAACTTGCTGACTTGTATGGACAGTGTTTCAAAACCCAGAGTTAACCTTTCAAGCCATGTTTAAAGTTAGAAAGATCGAATTGGTCAAACAGAAAAAATCTCCCACAGGATCCCAAAATATTTCCTGTCTTTACATCATTCCTAGGGCTCAACAGTAGAGCAGACAATGGACATACCTATAGCTGCCTTTCCACACATGGCTGCACTACTGTGCTTGCAATTCATATAGAACATGGAGATGTATGCTCTCTGGGGAAAAAAAAAAAAAAGAGGACCAGAAAATATTGGAGACTTGCACCAAAAACACATGCAGAGGACTCCAATTTTCACACTTTATTTCAATGAACTCTCCACTACAACACACTGGCCATGAGCCCTTTCACATCTTCCTGCCTACCTCACACACTACCCTCAAACAAACCAGACAATCACTCAGGCAACAAGTTTGGCCCTAAATTGTCATACTATGCATTACCCAGCATTTTTTTTTTCTGATTAAATATGACTTTTACAATTTCACATACTTTTTTTACTGTTTTTTTCATATATGGGAAATATATAACGAGAACTCATTACCTGGAGTCCAGGCTGAAAGTTATCACTGTATAAATATCACTGAAATTGGAAATCAGCTACAGGCACTTGTTTGCAAGGCAGAAAATGCAACCACTATTTCCTTATATTGTTCCCAAGATAAAGGGACATTTTCTCTACAAGGAAAATTTTAAAAGATTGTCATTACATTCAACAGTTTAGCAAAAATACAGTACCTCTTCAGACCTTTTGCAAAATCTGATGCTTTGATCATACAAATATAGTAAAAATGTAAGCATGTATAAGATAGGATTAACTTTGAAACAGCATCTAATAAGTGGCAAATAATGTACTGAGGTACCAGCAGAGCACTTCCAGGTGTTCTGATAGATGCTGAAATGCAAAATAGCTGGTTTGTGTTGGCTATTTTACAACCATTTATATTCCCAGAGAGTAGCCATGTATGATATACACACATTGTAAAAGACTAGTCTGAACAGTTTCCTATCTAAATCTGAACAGTTTCCTATCTAAATATCCAAAATAAGCAAAAATTAAAGGTAAAGAACTGTTGTTAGCATCATTTTACACAACACATCAAGAGATTAGAGCAACTGGCCAAGGTCACATGTGTCCAGAACCAGATGAAACTTCCATTTCCTAAATTATCCCCTCACATTTTAACCACATGCAAAACGTTTACATAAGCCTCCAAGGTTCCAAATCACTCATAATTAAAATGTAATAAATTCCATTCAACAGCACTAACAATAAAGGAATATGTGTGCATCAAGCCAGTGCATACATCAGTAGAGAGTGAGAACAACAAAATCCTGTGTAGGAATTAAATTTCACTATTGCTGTCAACTTTTCATTTTCACTAATGGCTTTTAAGAAAGCCGGACATTTTTCCTCAGTCCATTTTACCTTTTCCCTCTATTTGACAAATATTGATTTTCATTTCCTCCAAGTTTAAGTGCATTGAATGCTACTGTGACTGGTTTGTTTGCTTTTTTTGTGTGTGTCCCAGCTTTATTGAGGATACCAGCATGAATGCTTACAGCTTTCAAAAGAGGGAATTGGTTTAATAACTTCTTCAAATCCAGGAGAGAACACAGGAGCCCAGTCTACTTTTTCTATAGGTCATGTAAGAAAAGTGACTCTGACTCTAGGTGACCATCTAATGTCAGTAAGGAGACTGCTGCAGTAATAACCTCAGTGTTTTAAGCTGCTACTGCTGTGCTCTGTCACAACAGGACAAATTACGGAGTGTTCTCCCTCCGCTTCAGTGCAAATTAGACATACTGTCTTAAAAATGCCTTCAGTGGCACTTCAAGCTAAGTCTGTTTTGTAGACAGTTGTCCCTTTAAGAGGCTTGGTTTGGAAGGTAACACCTCATGAAATTCTGGCTCAAACAAGCCATAGCTTTATGAATTCTTTTTTGCCTGACTCACAGATACATAAGCTCAACCTCCCTTTGTAAGATGATCTTAAGCTTTGCAAACCTGCCTAGTACAGATTGGACTCTTCCCTATCCTAAGGGCTTGTTCACCAAATAAGAAATCCCACTGTCTTTGTGGTGATATGGATGAAAAGTCCTATTCCACCCATTCAAATACAGAAGGGGGGAGAAATCTCAGTGGACAGGAATAAGCATCTGGACTGAAAGGGAAAGAAAGTAGCACCTTAAAACTGCCATACACGGCATTACAGAAATTGTCTGTACAGCACTCAGGCATTCACCAGTGTCAGAAGCCAAAATAAGCTCAGCTAACAGGGGTTTAACTTAGTTTACATGTATCAGCACCAGAGGCCTATGCTGGTATTAAGGGTTCCCCACAACCGAGCTAACTAGTGACCTAAGATCACAGACAGCACCGTTCTCAGCAGCAGCTCTGACACAACTTGCTGAGAGGACTTGGTTGGTATTCAGTCTAGACAACTAAACAGATATATAAAGCCTTGAAATCTGTTCTGTCTCTCTCTGTAGTTTGCTATTCTCTGGGTCCTCTAACCAACAGACAGATAGGGGTTCATATGAATGCACATTTTGCATTGAACATCCACTTAGCTATTGTACATATTAAACAAATGTTAGCTTCACTATGGATTACCTGACATTTTAAAATCCTGATGAAAATAAAGCAATTTAAAATTACTCACTGCTAAAGGAAACTCATTTTCAAAACAGGGACTGCTTTGAAAAAATTTTTAATATTATTCATCGAGTTAGTTTCACTGGCTTCACTTTGAAGTGAAAAGATGGGGGAAAAGAAAGAAAGAAATAGTGATCAGTGGGGTTAAATCTGTTACAGTGTGCCAGACCACTCCATTTTTTGCATTCCATATTCAATTCTAAATACTTCTCGTGTTGCACCACCTGATGCCAGGTGCTGCAGGGCTTCTGCTACACCCACCTGACATTGTGATGCTGCATTTTTAAGACCTTTAAATAATGAAAATAGACCTTTGCACTTCAGTACTGCGCTGGTCAAGAGAGCTGTCTGTACAGATGATGTGAATGACTGCTAACACGGAGAGACTTCTTACTTTTGAAATGAAATGACACTAGAAGTTTCAGGGCTGATCACTCCAGTGAGAACCTTTCTTATTACCACAGGTGACCAAGTCTGACGTGGGCATGGAAATGTTTTTGGTGTCCATCTAACCCAATTTTGAAGTTCTTTCCAAGGGTGACAATAACTTTTGAAAGTTAAGAAAAGCTTGCAGTTTGGGTTAACTAATTATTGAAAGAAGGATGACATCACTTTCCTACTCTACAACTCTGTATCAGCTGTTCTCACAGTGCACTGTGTGCTCTGAGTCTGCCACATACAAGATGTTGGCCTCACCCACCACACAGAGCATTGCAGAGAACAACTCTAACCCTCATGTGCATGTTCTTCACCAACTCCCACAGTGCTAGACAGACTTGAGCACTAAAGAAAATTCCTCTTTCCTGCTCTCCTGTTTTCACTCTACTGCTCCCCTTCCCATATCATTGAAAAATTTTTCCTCTTGAGAAATTTAGTCTGTGGATTCAAAAATACATGTCTAAATTAAAACAGAAGATAAAATGGAAACTAAAGAAACTTGTGGTAGGACAAAAAAAACCCAACCAACAACAAAAAAACCCACAATTTGAGCCAGAAACATCATTTTAATTACTAACATTCCTATATCTCACTTACCTGTGAAATATTTCAGCCACTGTGTGTGGTTCAGGGCCTCCTGGTATCTCACATCCCTGGAACAAGGAGATCTTCCCAGGAAGGAATCACCATGCACTCACCATCTTCCAGGCATCTCCTAGGCCACTGACAGTAGTCAGGATAACCATTCCGATATTAACTATAACCTGGATGTAAAACCCAGAAATATCAAATCAGAAAATCATAAACACAGCTGTCAGTTCTCAGCTGAAGTTGCATACTTTTCAATTATTCCTGTTCTTTCCTATTAATATTTCCAAGTCTCTACTCCTCCTTAACATTTTGTCTAGAGATACATATTTATATAAGAGACCATGTTGTAGGTGAAATCTTTAAGTCATTATATTTCAACTCAGCAGTTAAGAGACATATTGCTTCCAGCTGGCATAAATAACTGTACCCACTTATTTGCAAAACATTATTTTAACTGCTGTCAACTCATATTCATGAGAGAAGGAAACCAAACAAAAAAATGCTAGTTCGATTTAAAAACAAAAAAAGACCAAAAAATACCCCAAAAGCACAACAAGACCCGACCACAGAGAAACAAACCTGGAGAACTACTGAACGCTGGCAGGGAAACAAACCTGGAGAGCTACTGAACACTGGCAAGGAGACAACAAAAAAACAACTGTCATGTTACAAAGTCTCACCTTCTCCTGCCAAGTAAAACTGGCCTCCTGCAAAGACACAGCCAGGTAGTTTGTGACTTCAGGACTCTCAAAAGCAAGAAGCATGCCCCACAGAAAAGGTCAAAACAAGCAGCAACTGTTGCATTTTGATGGTCAGCAAATATTCTTTCCAAAGCAAGAACAAATCGAGACATTTGTTGCTCGCTACAGCGGGGAGTACTTGCAACCTGTTCTTAAGTCTCAAACCACAGCCCAGCCTCGGAAGAATCACCGACATTCAACTGACTTTTCCCTGAGAGAAGGGTTTGGGATTTGGTCGTCATCAGCACCCGAAATAAGCCAGGCAGTTTGCTGCTTCCCTTCCCTTCTCAGCCCTGCCTCGCCAACACAGAAACCTCATTCCTGCCCATCCCATGTGCTGCCCCGATCCTCTCTCTCCTCTCCGCCGGTATCGTGGGTCTTTCGGGTGAGCCCTTCACCCCCTTTACAGGCTCTCATTCCGCCTGTCCCCCAACACCTCCCCAGTCCGCCCCGTGAAGTGACACCCGCCGGGCGCTCCGCGGCCGAGCTGCGCTCCTCGCTCCGCCGAGCGCCGCGTCCTCGCTTCCCACGGCATTCGGGGAAACCCCAAGTTCCCGGGCCGTGGGCTGGCAGCAGTGCCCGGCGGGAGGGGCAGCCCTGCGGTGTCCCGGCCAGCACGGGCCGGCCGCCTCCGGCCGCTCCGCCGCCGGCCCTTCCCAAGCGGGGAAGCTTCGCACGACATTAGCCCAATTTTTAAATAAATCACGTCTGTTTCTGGGTGACGAAAATTACTCGGGATGATTAAATGAACGATCGTTGGCGCTTAAAAGAAAGGAAAAAAAATACACCACCCCACCCTTTATTTTAATGGATGATAAAATTGTGATAGGCGAAACGGAGGGGGAGGAGGGGAAAGGGGGAAGAAAACTTTGTTTCTAATGAGGAAAATGCGGCTACGAAAACAAAACCGTAAAAAAAAAAAATCTATTCTTGACTAAGGATTAATTCAGTGTCTGTGAATAGGAAACGCTGCGCTGGGTAATTGCAGCGAGGTAGCGCGGCTCCAGCTGCGAGGCGACGCGAGCACCTTTGTGCGCTTGCCAGTACAGCTCTGGGGAGAGGTAACTTCCCTCCGTCCCCACGGTCTGGTGTCGAGTAACGGGAAATTTAACATTCCGTGTTTCCAGAGCAAATTATTCCCCCCCCTCCCCTCCACCCCCCTTCCCTTTCCCCCACTTCCCTCGCAGGCAGCCAGCCGGGCGCTCCGCCTGACGGGGCGGGGAGCCCCGAGCCGGCCCTTGGCACCGCATCCCGCGGGCACGGGGACGGCGTCCCCGGCCTCCGCAGCTCCGTTCGGGGGTGGGAGGAGGAAGGGAACGGGAAAGCCCCTCGGCAGCGAGCGGAGAACGGCCCGGGCACCCTCGGCGCAGCAGGAGGCACGGGCAGCTCCTCCCGCCGGCACCAACCTCCGCGACGGCACCGAGGGAAGCGCAGAGCGAAGCGGCGGCACCGGGGCGGGCGGGGCAGCGCCCGAGCTCATCGGGGAACCCCCGCCCCGCCGGCCCGAGGGGTGTCCGGGGAGCCTCGCCCGCCGCACAGCCCGTCACCTCAGGGAAAGGCTTCGGAAAGGCTGGGGGAGAAAAGGGTCTGTGGGCTCTCGCAGGGGGCGCCGGGGCTGGGGAGAGGGAGCGCAGCCCCTGGGGCAGCTGCGCCTCCGCGGCCCCGGCCCCCCTCGGCCCGCTGTGAACGCGGGGCAGGCTCCGCTCAAGGAACGGGGGCCGGGGGAAGGCCCTTAGGTACGATAAAGAAAAACCCTATTTCTTTTTTTTGTTGTTTTCTTCCCCCCGAAAAAAGCCAAGCGCGTTACGTTACCCAGCGGCAGGAGCGTCCGGGTGCCCTGGGAGCGGCTTCCCTCGGCACCTAAAGACTCCGCTTCCGCGTGGGAAGAGGTTCCGAGGGCTGGAGTTAAAGGCACTAATGAAACTCAAGCCGTGGAAAGGAGAAAAACCCTCCCGGAGCGCTGGGGGCTGCTAGCCCTTCTCTGGCAACATCTCTCTGTTGCACAAATCTCAACTCAATTTAAAAGGAGAATTAGTTAGTATTTCATTGATAAAATCATCAAAATCCTTTTAATTTACCTTTTTCTGAGACCAAAAGGTGACTTGGAATTCTTAAATATTCACATTGACAAGCCAGCTGGCTCTAGTGTACAACTTACATGTTAACAAAAATGCATACCATGTACCAGGTGAATCATCACATTCGAACAGGAAAAGTCCTAAAGACATGAAATCCAAGAGGTATCCAGACTACAGTGTTAATATGCAGGATTCATAATCATAGGAAGGGGAAAACTCCTCAAGAAGAGTATTTCTCACTCCAGCTCTTCAGTTTTAAATACTCTCTGATGCCCAATTTGCAACTCAAGCTGCAGGGGGAAGAGCTAAGTGATCACTTCTTGTTTAAAAAGCTGGGCAACTCCCCCCACAGTGACACTGAAGAAAATCCCATAATGCAAAACACCTGAATTTTGGAATAGTAAAAAAATATATATATAGTCACATGGACCCAAAATTGGCTATGCCTGTTGGTGGTTTTGAAGGCAGCCAATCTGATTTAGTTTCTGTTAAATAATGGTGTAAAGAGATAAAACTCTACTGGGTGAAAATACTGGGCTGAATTCTGTTTGACAAACTCATTTGAGGTTAATAATCATTGCAGGTGTTTAAGGGAAGCCAAATCATGTGCAAGGCCAAAGCAATTAGGTTTTGTTTGGTTTTTTGTTTTTGTTTTTTTTTTTACAATCAAGTTATAAACCCCATATAATATATGGAGGCTTGCAAGTGGGCATCTTAACACAGATATAGCAGCGTAAGCATGCCACAAACATACAATCTCATAAAATAAAATTAATATCAAATATAAAGCATTTGAACCAAATCAAGCCTTAAATGTAATAAATTATTTCCTTCAAAGGAAACTTACCTAGGCTCAATAAGGTCTTTGCTAGCAGCATTTTTTTAATAAAGAAACTAAAAATGCCAAAATATCTACAATTTTTATGAGAAGGAGTTGAATAGTTAAGGAGAAATTTCCCACTATTAGGGGGTATGAAAAATATACTAGCAATTAATATGCAATACATATATGTATACCCATACTTACAAATATAAACACACACATACAACCTGGACAGTTCATGTTAACCAAGGGAAAGGCTAAATAATACAAAATGATTACTAAATACAGGTACACTTTAAAAACACAGAGACAGCGAATTTTATCTGTTGCAAAAATGTATTTGATTACTCGAGTAAAATTACAGTATCTCTGCTGTTAGTAAGTATTAAATGTTAAAGAAACTGGACCTCTTTTCCTTTCAACTTTCCGAGAAAGTGCATGTAACAGTCCAAGGTTCCCCCTGCCCCCCCCAATACCTAATACAAAATAAACAAACACTATACTTGTTCCCTTGGTCAAGGAGTAGGGCTTGGTCTTGTAAGGAACGTATGTACATTTTAATGAAAGTGATGTCTTATTGTATATACAGGAGCATCTACAGTTGTCCACGGAAGTTGTTCAAGATGCCATACTTAGCAGCATTGTGAAAGTCCAGCACATTTTCTATAATGAATATACCTACAAGGCAAAATGTTACGTCTCAGTTTCAACTACCAAAACAACACTTCAGTATCTCCTCTAATAATCCGCGTGCTTATTACTGTACAGAAATGTATTAACATTTAAGACGACTCAAGTAAAAAGCACAATACAAATAACAGTTCAAAACGGAAAATGTTAAACCTACAAAAATTAAAGCAGTTTTAATTTTATAATAAAAATCAAAAACTGAGCTGTGTAAAGGACCCACACTGTTCAGTCTATATTCTCTCAGTCCTTTTTTTTTAATTTTGTTTGGAAAAATTAAACAATGTGTTTGCTGATAAAGTTTCCAGCAGGATCAAAGTGTACATTTATATACAGATTTTTATTAGAGATCTAATGCATCACTGAGGCATCGCATCAATACCAGAGTTCATGTTAAACTGGATATAGAAAATAAGTTAATGCCAGAATAAGATCACCTAGCAGAACAGACTTGCAACTGCCATAAATGTTACAGCAAGTTTACAGCACTCTAGTCGATTAGTATTTAGTTCAAAATACGGGAGACCAAAGTTAATGCTTGCATTTGTTTGCAAAGCAAGGTTATATCACTAATAAATAAGCTCTCTTAGAACTCTAGAAGTAGAACACGGTACAAAACAAAGTCTTTGTAATGTTGTAGCCTGCAGCTTGAAAAAAGCAACCCTAGGTTGCACTATTTGCAGGAATGTTATTTATGGAGGTTTTTTTCTAATTTGTTACAATTTCTTTGTTGTCTTCCACGAAACGCGTAAAACGGAAGTTTGTCCCATTTTCGTTGCTTGCCATTTTCTCCAGACCAGCTAGAGGTGCATTGGGTTCTGAATTCTGGAGCTTCTCCAGGCTTCCTGTCAAGCCACTGATGGGAGAGCTGCCCCCGTTGCCCAGGCCTCCCGGTGCTGGAGGGATGCCGCCATTCTGGATGACAGAGATCTCGTTGGTCTTCATGGCCAAGCCATTGGAGAGTGCAGCTGCATACTGGTTCCAGAAGCTGGATGGGTCTCCATTCCCTGACCGCGCAGCCAAATCCTTCTGAAACATTTCTGGGAACTTTACAGGATTGCCTCCTAGAAATGTCATGGGGCCATCTACAGAAAGTCGTCTGCCTCGTCTTGCAGGAGTACTGTTCCACATGTGAGTGCCCATGTGAACCTGGAAAGAAAGAAAGGAAGAAACAAACAAACAAAAAATAGACGTTGACAGGGATTTCAAACTTATTTTGATCACTGAGAAGGCAGGAGTCCATGAACGTGTCCAGTCTTGTTACCTAATGAATGGCATTAAAGGTAGAGGATGCAGGGCTCCATTTCCCATCTGGAATAATAAATAAACTACTTCTGGATTAGCCCATCATCATTACCCACAATACCCTGTTCTGCTGCTCAACAATGCATTGCTTCTTACTCTTTTTTTTTTTTACATGTATTTAGTTTATAATGACTTTGTGTTGTTCTGTCAATTGCAGATAGCTGCTTTCAGGGCTAGAATTGCTATGTCCACTTTCATTGCAATGGTAAGTATTGTATTTGACACCCTTTACCCTATAAACGTCCTTTTCAGACAGGCAGAAAGTATCCTTTACTGATTGCTCATTGGAGAGCCTCCTGTATAGACAGAATGGCCTGAAAGTAATTATGCACCTCACATTACTGGC
This sequence comes from Pseudopipra pipra, assembly GCF_036250125.1. Classification (NCBI taxonomy): domain Eukaryota; kingdom Metazoa; phylum Chordata; class Aves; order Passeriformes; family Pipridae; genus Pseudopipra; species Pseudopipra pipra. The sequence continues at coordinate 11,482,818 of NC_087562.1, forward strand.
AGCAACCTCTAGAGAAATACTCTGTCAACAGAAAAATGTACACAGTAAAGTGCTCAACTGGTGTTCTAAAACTTAAGTCTATTTGCTTTTTCAAACACATATCAGTAGGAAATGTTAGTTATATAATCAATTAAAGTAACGCCCATTACTTCCAGAATTATATTAATAGTTTTTTTAAACACTCATCTTACATGATAGATATGAAAAACAGCACATTCAAGAGCCTTTCACCTCTTGAAGAGGTGTGTGAGTTACAAAACTCATTTCTCTGTTAATTAATACTCCTTACCATCATTTGGCTGTTCTGTTTCACACTCTACATAGACAGTCTTTGCTGGTAGATGAATTTTAATTAAGCCAAAACAGCTCATGCCTCAGACCTGCTGCCAACATGAGCACTCAGTAAGAGGCCACCCAGGTCTACCAGAGCTGACTAAACACAGTCACACCACAGATACCCAAAGGTACCACTGCTTACAACATTAATAGATGTAAAAAACTGAAAACCCCCAGGAAGGAGAAAATAAAGCCTAAGAGCAGCAAGAGGAAAAAGTACCTTCAGATTGCCTTTTGTTGTGAATGCTCTTCCACATATAGTGCAGGCAAAAGGTTTCTCACCAGTGTGTGTCCTTTCATGGATCTGCAGAGCACTGGAAGAAGAAAATGTTTTCCCACACGTGTTGCAGTAGTGCTGTTTTGGAGTTCTTCTGGGGAGAGCAGGGAGCAGCACAGGGGATGTGGCAGAGGACAGTGGCCCCGAAGAAACAAGACCAGAGGGTGCTTCTTTGCTGTCCTGAGGAGAGCCGTGCACAAAGCCGTTCACCTCAGTCTTTATGAGCGATGACAGTGTATTAGCAGGCATAACTGAAGAGTTCTGATTAGGGCCAATACTGGAGTTGGGCTCAAAAAGCTGTGATGGTAGATCTCGCATCTGATGTGTCAACATATGCTGCTTCAAATTACCCTTTGTGGAAAAGCCACGATTGCAAACTGTGCAAATAAATGGTCTCTCTTTGGTATGACTTCTGTAATGAATGTCCAAGGCACTCTGACAAGCAAATGTTTTGCCACAAATGTCACATGCAGTGTTTTTAAATTTACCTCTATCTCTGAAAGGAAAGAGCATACTCAGAGACTCTTCTTTAATTATTTTATCAGTGTTACTAGACGTCAAGTCCAAAGCACCACTGTTAGCAGGGGTTGGAGACAAACCGTTGGCAAACTCACTTGGTAAAGCTCTTACTGGTTTCTCTTCGATACTTGGTGACTTGTGGTAATCATTAGTGCTGTTGGATGGGGACAAGGCCTGCATGGAAGAGGTAGACTCTGAGACAGCAGGGCTTCCAGCACTTTGGCTTTCCATATCACCACCGACAGATGACGAATCGTTAGTCAAAACGTCCCCTTCCACTGACCCATTTTCAACTGACTTTAAGCTTGCCTGAAGTTGTTCAGCAAGTCCTGCATTGATCATCTTCATCTGATTTTCTAAAGCAGCAATACTTGACATTTCCAGGGGCAGAGGGGAAGAAGACAAGCTGTCTTGAGATGCATCCACAGATTTAGGTGTATCTGGCACGCTGCTGTCAGGACAGTCTTCCATATTCTCGTCTGAGAAGTTGTCTATATCATCAAAATTCTTATCATCAAAAGATCCCGTATCTGATTCCATTGACTCTGGATAGTTTTCTGTCACTGGGGTGTTGGGGATCTGCCCTCCCATGTGCATTCGGATATGCTGCTGTAGCACAACGGCATTGGTGAATTTTTTCTGGCAGATTGGGCATGAATGTTGCACTCTCAGTGGGGGCATGGCACGGTGGACACTGTAATGAGTCTTTAAGTTGCCCTTAGTAGTGAAAGCACGACCACAGATTTTACATTTAAATGGCCTCTCACCGGTGTGTGTGCGGTAATGCATTTTCAGTGCGCTCTGGCAGCTGAGAACTCGGTGGCAAATGATGCACTCGTTAGGATCGGTTGCCTTTTTGTCAATGTTTTCTACCAGTTGCTGCAACTTTGATGTTTCAGATGCTGGCGTTGAATCCAATAGTCCTCCAAATGGAAATTTTGCCTTAAATTGCTCTGACATTAGAGGCATCAGTGGATTTGTAAAAGTGGCGACACCGCTGGAGCCCGAGTCTGCAGCCGGGGAGCTCACGGAGCTACTCATGTTAGCGATGGTGCTTGTGTTTTGAGGGTTTTCTTCGATTTTGCCATTTGAGGTAGGCAAAGCACCAGACTCTACCTCATCAGAAAGTCCATTGGAAATTTTTGATGTGGGATCGGCTGTTCCCGAGTCACTCTTGACAGAGCAGGGAGGGCTAGCAGAAGGATGGCTAATGGGAATCGGCTGAGGCTCCTCAGTTTTGATGAATGGGGTCAAGCTTGGAATCGTTGGTGGGAGCGGCAGGCCAACAGAAGTTGTTAGGGTGGAGAGGACCGGCTTGCTGTCCAGCCAGCTCGTGACAGGTTTCTCTGGTGGTATAGACATCCCATAAGGAATACCCGTGCTTGTAGGAATATTGTCCAAATGCTCTGGCACCGGGTACGGATTCATTTGAATATGAGGGTATTTTTCTTTATGACGCTGAAAGTGGACTTTTAAGTTTCCCTTTGTTGAGAACCTGTTTCCACATATGTTGCATTTAAATGGCCTCTCGCCAGTGTGAGAACGCAAATGAATCTGCAAGGCACTGTCACTCCCAAACACTTTAGCACAGAACCTGCATTTATGCTTAAAGAATGCCTCATCTGAATTACTTTTTGCTTCAAAAGCAGTCACATTTGGTGGCTTGCTTTTTCTTTGCTGTGCCAAGGCAGTCAAGGAGTTTAAATCCTCTGCAGGTGTTCCAATATTGGACAAGGGACTGGAGAAAACAGAGTTACTAGGGGTGGGCTGAGGTAGAAGTGGATTAGATGCAGGACTTAATAAACTGCTTATTGCAAAAGCTGGTGAAGATGATGCTGATACTGGTGGGTTGTTGAGCTGTGAGCCACCAATAGTTGAAGCCACTTTTTCTGAGGACGGTGTTGTAACTGCTGCTGCCAATATGTTAATATTTGGAGAAGAGCCACTATTGGATGGAATTAGAGTGTTGCCAGGGTTGCTCTGAGGTAGCTGTATAGGGGGTAGCTGTTTCACACCACTGATGCTGGCAGATTGACTAGCAAGGCTTTGTGCTAATCCAGCTGCTGCAGCCAGCTGCTGGGATAAATGGGAACTTAACGTGGACAAGGGGTTGGCAGATGTTCGTAAAGTACCTTGAGAAGAGCTGGATGTTGGCATGTCTGTATTTTGGGTAGCCAACAATAATATTTGGTGACGAATTTGTTCAATCAGTTGCAACTGATGGATCTGCTGCTGCTGCAATGCCAACAGCTGCTCCATCAGGGCAGGTACAGCGAGCTTACTGTTGGATGCACCGTTACATCTCGCTTCCTGGGAGAACTGTGCTACTGCCACTTTTGTACTCTGCAGGTTTTCAATTATTACATTACTATTTATCACCGAAAAGTTGCCTAATGTTGTCAGATCCCCTATGTGAGGTAGAGAGGTTGTTACAGCTGAGGTACCCATTGTGGAGCTGTTACTGCTTGTAATACTATTGTTGACACTCTTGGAACTGCTACTGCTATTGTTAATGCTGGAAGCCTCCACATCCATGGATTCTTCCCTGTCAAGTTTGTTATGCTCTGAAAGGTCACTGCAGTCTACTTGATCTGTGTTATTAACTGTGTCATTCATCTGTTCATCAGGATTATCAGAAGGGGAACTAGGAGGGAAGGTTTCAGAAGGAGAAGCTGGATTTTCATTCACAATTAAAACTAATTGATTTTTAGTACAATTCTTCTTGTGTTGCAGGAGATCTGATAATTCAAAGAACTCAGCACAGCACCTGCCACAGACATGGGCGTCCTTGTTCTTAGTGGTTCGATTTGCTTGACCCTTTTCTGTGTCTCCTAAAACATCAAAAGATGATGGATTAGGAACCAAGCAGTAAATACAAAAAAAATCTGCAGGACATTTTATTTAAAAGTACTGGTTTTATCTACCACTCTAAAACAGACTAAGATTGCACATGAAAATAGATCAATATTCCTACTTCATGAAAATAAGACAAAAGCAACATTTAAAACTGTACAAGGGAGTTTTATCAATCCCTGTGTCTTAGATGATCATTTGCTTCAGATAATCCATCAAAATATAAAATACTATGAACTGAAGGCATTGGAGCATAATGAAATTCCATAGCAAAGTATTGATTTCCAATAATTCATACTGCTTATTGTCTAGTTGTCCACTGAGTGCAAATCAGCCATTTGAAGGACTCATTAGACTCTCACGTTCCTGTCAACCTTGTTCATTTTCAACTGATTCAAAGATATCTGTGA